>NC_091961.1:29179135-29379135 GCF_031021105.1 Erythrolamprus reginae | reverse complement strand
ATGTTAGCAAAAACTTGGGGGAAAGATCAAAAGCAACATGAGAAAATATTATTTTACTGAAAGACTAGTAGATGCTTGGAACAAACTTCCAGCAGACGTGGTCGGTAAATCCACAGTAACTGAATTTAAACATGCCTGGGATAAACATATATCCATCTTAAGATAAAATACAGAAAATAGTATAAGGGGAGACTAGATGGACCATGAGGTCTTTTTCTGCCATCAGTCTTCTATGTTTCTATGTAACATTTGTTTATAATGGCCTTTTAACAAACCCTGACTCCGAATCAAGATGCAGCTTGCAGATGTTGTTCTAGGGTTCAAATGCTAAGGATAATAATGTGGCGTGTTATTTATGGCTTCCGATCTTTGCGGAGAAGAGCTCTTGCCTCGTGTCCCATCGTTTCTCAGGAGAAAAGGCTGCCTTGTAATTACCCACTATTAGAAATGCAACGAAGGGGATTGCAACCTTCTTCTACAATTACTTGCTCTCCCCACTCCGCCCCTCGGGAGAGGTGTTTTGAACAATATAAAACACCAGGAGCGGATTGCCATGATCGCCACTATTGGTGTGTCTCATGCACAGCTTCAGTTCTATTGCGTGCACGGCGCGCACGTGTTCCAGCATGTTTTTATTCTGTGCATGCGCAGAGTGTGAGAAACAGCACACCAGAAGTTCATTTTCTGAACTTCCAGTTTAAACGTAGAAACATAGAAGATTGACGGCAGAAAAAGACCTCCTGGTCCATCTAGTCTGCCCTTATACCATTTCCTGTATTTTATCTTAGGATGGATCTATGTTTATCCCAGGCAGCTTTCAATTCAGTGACTGTGGATTGACCAACCGCGTCTGCTGGAAGTTTGTTCCAAGCATCTACTACCCTTTCAGTCAAATAATACTTTCTCACGTTGCTTCTGATCTGATAACATGTACATATTATATACATTATATCATATATATAACCATTGTTAGAAACATAGAAACATAGAAGACTGACGGCAGAAAAAGACCTCATGGTCCATCTAGTCTGCCCTTATACTATTTCCTGTGTTTTATCATAGGATGGATATATGTTTATCCCAGGCATGTTTAAATTCAGTTACTGTGGATTTACCAAACATGTCTGCTGGAAGTTTGTTCCAAGGATCTACTACTCTTTCAGTGAAATAATATTTTCTCATGTTGCCTTTGATCTTTCCCCCAACTAACTTCAGATTGTGTCCCCTTGTTCTTGGGTTCACTTTCCTATTAAAAACACTTCCCTCCTGGACCTTATTTAACCCTTTAACATATTTAAATGTTTCGATCATGTCCCCCCCTTTTCCTTCTGTCCTCCAGACTCTACAGATGGAGTTCATGAAGTCTTTCCTGATACGTTTTATATCTTTATATACCACCAATACGTACCGGACAAAACAAACAAATAAATAAGGGTCTTTTTGCTCTCTGGGTCCTTTTTTGAAGAGTTGAGGTCCCCCATTTCTGGAGCTGGGGGCTCTTGGGAGCAGCATCCTTTCCTATGCTGTTGAAAAGTAGGACAGGGAGGGGAATTGCAAGCCAAGAATAAGAAAAAAAAATGCTGAATCCCTGCAGGGCAGAGAGAGAGAGCAAAGCCAGGATGAGGAATCGGGCTGGATGAAGTCATTTGGGCTCCGCCAATGAGAGGCTCAGGCTGGCCGGGAAAGGCGGGGCTTCTGCTGCAGAGACCCGCCTTCTCCATCCTTTTTTTTTTTTTTACCTGGAAGGATGACTTTGATCTTTTCAGTGAGAGCTGGTGGAAGGGAAGGACCAGTGAAAGTAGGCTGTGTTTTTTGGTGGAGGAGGGGGGGCAGGTGTGTTGGGGTTTCTTCCCTCATCTTCTGCAGTATGGATGATAAAGACCTCCTGCTGCCTCCTCCTCCTCCTCCTCCTCCTCCTCTTTTCTGTTTCCACTTAAAGCATCTTTGAATTTTGCTTCTCTTTTCCTTCTACGTTCTCCTGCACCTTTGTGGATTTTCTCATGACCTTCTGGCTTTACTTTTCCTTTTCCCTTCCTTCCTTCCCTCCTTCCTCTCCCCCCCACTCACTCCTCTTCCCTCTTTCTTTCTCTCTCTCTCTCTTTTGTCTTCCTTTCTCTCTCTCTCTTTATTTATTATCTTCCTTCCTTCCTTCTCCCTCCTTTTTCTCCCTCCCTCCCTTCTTTCTTTCTTTCTTTCTTTCTTTCTTTATTTATATCTCTTTTCTTCCTTCTCCCTCCCTCCCTCTCTCCCTCCCTCCCTCTTTCTTTCTTTCTTTCTCTCTCTCTCTCTCTCTCTCTCTCTCTCTGTCTTTCTTTCTTCTCCCTCCCTTCCTTCTCCCTCCCTATTTATTTACTTACTTTCTTACTTATTTTTCTTTGTCCTTCCTTCCTTCTCCTCCCTCCCTCTCTCCTTTCTTTTTCTTTCTTTCTTTCTTTCTTTCTCCTTCCTTCCTTCCTTCCTTCTCCCTCCCTATTTATTTACTTACTTTCTTACTCATTTTTCTTTGTCCTTCCTTCCTTCTCCTCCCTCCCTCTCTCCTTTCTTTTTCTTTCTTTCTTTCTTTCTTTCTCCTTCCTTCCTTCCTTCTCCCTCCCTATTTATTTACTTACTTTCTTACTCATTTTTCTTTGTCCTTCCTTCCTTCTCCTCCCTCCCTCTCTCCTTTCTTTTTCTTTCTTTCTTTCTTTCTCTTTCCTTCCTTCTCCCTCCCTATTTATTTACTTACTTTCTTACTCATTTTTCTTTGTCCTTCCTTCCTTCCTTCTCCCTCCCTCCTTTCTTTCTTTCATTCTTTTCATTCTTTCTTTCTCTTTCTTTCTGCTTCCTTCTTTTCCCCTCCCCCTCCTTCCCTTCCTTCCCTTTCTTCCTTCCTTCTCCCTCCTTCACTTCCCTTCCTTCCTATCTACAAGGCCACCCTCTCAACTCCTCCCTTCCTATTTCTTCTCTTGCTTCTTGAGCCTTTCCATCCCTAAGCCTTGCCTGGCAGTTGTCCCTCTTCCTTTCCTAAGAACCCTTCCCTTTCCCCAAAAGCTCTGCGGACGGGGAAGCTGAGACAACGAGGCGATGCTTCCTTCCTCTTCTTCATGTTAGAACTTTGACCCCCCACCCCAGACCCAAGGAAGCGCTCAGAAACATCTGTTTGCAGCTGGAGCCTCATTTTAAGACCAAGCTTCAGGCTTCCTCTGAACCAGCCCTTCCCTTCCACCCCAAATGGCCAGACAAATTGCTTCCTCCCCCTCTTTATCCATCTGCACCCCTCTTGTGTGTCTCTTTTCCTGAACTGCCGCCTCACCTCATGTTTTCTTTTCGCCCCTTTCTCCTTCCCTCGCTCCCGGTTTGACCGATAGGCCAAGCAGAAAGCATGGAGACATCTGATGTGGCGACAGCCAAGGTAGGATGGAAATGCTGCCATCCTTGTGCGTAAGTGGCTCCGCTTGGCAACTTCTTCCTTTTCTTGCATTTCTGAATTCTCCCCCTACGGTCTCATCTCCTCCCCCCCACCCCCACCCCAAAAATATTATCTGGGGACAAAGAAGTGTGCCATTCCAAGTTCAAATCTTCCAATAGAATGAAACTATCCCTATCCCGGCCTTTTTCCCTCCACGTTCTCCCGTTTGCATTTAATAATTTAATAATTTAATTTAACTTAATTTAACTTAACTTAACTTAACTTAATAATTTAATTTAATTTAGCGGGAGGGAGAGAGGAAGAGAGAGAGAGAGAGGAAGAGAGAGAAAGGGAGAGAGACACAGAGGGAGGGGGAGAGAAAGAAAGGGAGAGAGGAAGAGAGAGAGAGGAAGAGAGAGAAAGGGAGAGAGACACAGAGGGAGGGGGAGAGAAAGGGAGGGAGAGAGGAAGAGAGAGAGAGGAAGAGAGAGAAAGGGAGAGAGACACAGAGGGAGGGGGAGAGAAAGGGAGGGAGAGAGGAAGAGAGAGAGAGAGGAAGAGAAAGAAAGGGAGAGAGACACAGAGGGAGGGGGAGAGAAAGGGAGGGAGAGAGGAAGAGAGAGAGAGAGAGGAAGAGAGATAAAGGGAGAGAGACACAGAGGGAGGGGGAGAGAAAGGGAGGGAGAGAGGAAGAGAGAGAGAGGAAGAGAGAGAAAGGGAGAGAGACACAGAGGGAGGGGGAGAGAAAGGGAGGGAGAGAGGAAGAGAGAGAGAGAGGAAGAGAGAGAAAGGGAGAGAGACACAGAGGGAGGGGGAGAGAAAGGGAGGGAGAGAGGAAGAGAGAGAGAGAGGAAGAGAGAGAAAGGGAGAGAGACACAGAGGGAGGGGGAGAGAAAGGGAGGGAGGGAGGGGAAGAAAGGGAGACAGACACACAGAGAGAGTGATAGAGAGGAAGAGAAAGGGAGAGAGAGAAAAGAGGGAGGGAGAAACAGAGAAAGAGTAGGAGGGAGAGAGGAAAAGAGAGAGAGAGAGAAAGGTAGAGAGAGATAGAGGGAGGGGGAGAGAAAGGAAGGGAAGGTGAGAAAGGGAGACAGACACAGGGAGAGAGAGTGATAGAGAGGGAGAGAAAGAAAGAGGGAGAGAGAGAAAGAGCAGGAGGGAGAAAGGAAGAAAGAGAGGAAGGGAGAGAAAGGGAGAGAGACACAGAGGGAGAGAGAGAGAAAGGAAGGGAGGGTGACAAAGGGAGACTGAGAGAGAGATAGAGAGGGAGAGAGGGAGAGAAAGAAGGAGAGAAAGAAAGAAAGAAAGAAAGAAAGAAAGAGAAGGACCTAAAGAGGACACACACATACAACATTTGATGTGTGCTGAACAGTCTTTGTAGATATGGGATCCAAGTCCACCCACTTGGACTTGTTCATTGTTGCATCCTCCAAGAAACCCCTGGCCTCACCTCTCCTCTTCAGCCCAGGTGAGATTCAAGCAGGTGGGCTGAACTGAGTCTTCAGAAGAAGTTCTTTGAAGTCCCACCAGAAGCAATCTTGTATAGCAACGAGTAGGTGATGATGGAAAGCCTTCAAAGAAACCTTCGGGCAGCGTTTCCCAACCTTGGCAACTTGAAGATATCTGGACTTCAACTCCCAGAATTCCCCAGCCAGCAAATGCTGGCTGGGGGATTCTGGGAGTTGAAGTCCAGATATCTTCAAGTTGTCAAGGTTGGGAAACGCTGCCCGAAGGTTTCTTTATAACACTGCCTTAGGGAACGCAACTGCTTAACCTAATCATGGCTATCAAATAACAAACCACAGGGACTTAAATTCACCCAACATGTTTGAAATATCACTGTGACTGGGTTCAATTTATTTTTATTTGTATTTTATTTTATGGTTTTCTCAAGTACGTATTGGTGGTATACAAAGATATAACATGATACTAGTAAGAGAGAAATATTAGGACAGGGGACGGAAGGCACGCTGGGGCATTTATACACGTCCTTTCCTGACCTCTTAGGAATCGGGTGAGGTCAACAGTGGACAGCCTAAGAGCAAAGTTTTGGGGGTTAGGTGATGATACTACAGAGTTAGGTAGTGAGTTCCAGGCATCAACCACTCGGTTACTAAAGTCGTATTTCCTGCAGTCGAGTTTAGAGCGATTTACTTTAAGTGTGTATCTGTTGTGTGCTCGTGTGTTGTTGTGGTTGAAGCTGAAGTGGTCGTTGACAGGAATGATGTTGTAGCAGATGACTTTATGGGCTATGTTTAGGTCCTGCCGTAGACAACTTAGTTCTAAGAGTCCTAAACCTAGGATTGTAAGTCTGGTTACGTAGGGTATTCTGTTGCGAGTGGAGGAGTGGAAGGTTCTTCTAGTAAACTATCTCTGGCTATTTTCTAGAGTATTTTTAAAGCCAGGGATTGATTGATTGATTGATTCAATCATTCATTTATTTAACTTATATGCCGCCCTTCTCCGAAGACTCAGGGCGTCTCACAACATATAACAAATAAACAATACAAAAACAATTCTAAGCCCAATTATAAAATCGATCTAAAAAAAACCCAAGTTATAAAGTCATACAACCCCATTTGAAATGATGCTTTGTTGGATAAACCAAATTAACCTTTGTTTTTCTCAATACATAATGGGCCGGTTCTCATTGACATCATGTCAAGTGTTTTTAATAGGAAAGTGAACACAAGAACAAGGGGACACAATCTGAAGTTAGTTGGGGGAAAGATCAAAAGCAACGTGAGAAAATATTATTTCACTGAAAGAGTGGTAGATCCTTGGAACAAACTTCCAGCAGACGTGGTTGGTCAATCCACAGTAACTGAATTTAAACATGCCTGGGATAAACATAGATCCATTGTAAGATGAAATACAGGAAATAGTATAAGGGCAGACTAGATGGACCATGAGGTCTTTTTCTGCCGTCAGTCTTCTATGTTTCTATGTTTCCTCGTTAGATAAAATAGATAAATAGCTAGCTAGCTACGTGGCTAAACCTAAACAGACAGATAATGATGGAGATATATAGATGTATAGATGTATAGATGTATAGATGTATAGATGTATAGATGTATAGATGTATAGATGTATAGATGTATGGATGTATAGATGTATAGATGTATAGATGTATAGATGTATAGATGTATAGATGTATGGATGTATAGATGTATAGATGTATAGATGTACGGATGTACGGATATATGGATATATGGAGGGATGGATGGATGGATGGAGGGAGGGAGGGAGGGATGTATAGACAGATGAACGGACAAATAGACAGATGAACAGACAGATAGATGGATAGATAGAGCAAGCGAGTGAGCTAGACAGAAACCTGGATAAGCACATAGAGAAATAAATATGGATGGATGGATGGGTGCTAGACAAATTTTATCAAGTACGATATTTTTGGCTATTCATACTGCATTTTTGTCTTTATTAAATTTCGATTGAATTTGTAGATACTCCCACCATTCTGTTTTTTGGCCTAAGGCTTCTAGTTCTGCTCTGGGTTTGATTTCTCCGTTGGTATTTATTATGTCTTTATATCTTATTATCTTGTTTTTTTTGTGGAAGTTAGGGTGTACGTAGGCTTCCAAAGGGACATACCATAATGGAATCCCTTTATAAAGCTGCTTCCTAATTTTTTTCCAGGTGATTCGTAAAGTATTTATGTGTTTTTAATTTTTTTCCCCATCAATAAGAATGCCAACCTGAGTGAAGGTGGTGGCCTTCTAGACTTAATAATCTAGTGTTAGTTAGAAGTATCCATTCCCTTATCCACATTAAAGATGCAGCCTTATAATAATCTTTCCAAATCGGTAAGGCAAGACCTCCTTTCTCTTTCCTTTCTTGCATGTATTTGAGGCGGATTCTGGGACGTTTATTTTGCCAAATAAAGCTGCTAGTTGGTTTGTTCAGTTTTATGAAGAAATCCTGATTAAGGTAAATTGGGATTGTTTGGAATAGGAAAAGCCATTCCCATCCGGTCACATGACATCTGGTCACATGGCCGGCAAGCTACTCCCACCCAGTCACATGGTCTATAAGCCATTCCTACCCGGTCACATGACCTTTAAGCCGTCCCCCGGTCACATGGCTAACAAAATAAGCCACGCCCACAGTGCGGCAGTAAAAATTTTGGCAGCCCTCGCCTGATTGAAAGCCCTCAAAGCTGCAGCTGATGAAAAACTCCAGGTGGTGGTGGTCCTCTGTAAGCTTACCTGGATGCAGGTAAAGACAACGAAGGGATGTTGACACCCTTATTGCACCCCTACAAGAGAACCTTCCCTTCCCTCCCATGCCCCCCCCTTCCAAGAGCTTCCAACTTTGCGCTGTGGATGCTGCTGCTCTTCGCCGCTCCTTCCTCCAGGGCTGCAACCCCAAAGGGAGAGAAATCCACCCCCGGAGCCCCACGGTGGCCGATCCACCTCTCCCAAGAACGGATTCCCTGCGGCCACCAGCCCCACTTGCCTCACCTGCCTATCTTGCTGACTTATACGGGGAGGGGCCGAAGGCAGATGCCCCTCCCCACAAGACCCCTTGAGTAAGGTGACCAGATGTCCCGTTTTTTTTTTAAAAAAGCGTCTGTTTATGCCTCTTAATTGTTCAAAAGGTTTGAAGGTAACCTAGAAAGGATTTTTTTCCCAGATTTTTATTTTATTTTCTAGCAGAGAAAGGAAGAGGGAGTTGAGCAACTTGCTGAAAGGTTTTGGCTAAACTGCAGGGCGTTTGTTAGGAACACCTGGAGACACAATGGTACATGAAGTTTTCAGGCTAAAGTTTGGCATCTGCTTCCTCATATTTTAGATTAAGGGACTCTTTTTTTTTTTAAAAAAAAAGGAGAAGTGAGAAATCCTAGAGGGCAGAGAGCAATTAGCAAAAGAAGCACATTTAATGACTGTGAAAATCAGACTTCTCAGGGCAGGCTGGAAACAGAATCTCAGGTGGATGAGCAATGAGAAAAGAGAACGCAAAGCTTTCAGGTCCTGTTCCTCATCCTTTGCTCCTTTCCTTCCATAATGTGTTGAAGCCTCTTTGCTAGCATGTCTCCCCTCCCTCCCTTTCTCTACCCTAACCCTCCCATTCTCCCCCTTCCCTCCCCCCTTTGTCCTTCTTTCTTTCTTTCTTTCTTTCTCTCTCTCTCTCTCTCTTTCCTTCCTTCCTTCCTCCCCCTCCCCTCCCTTTCCTCACTCTTTTCCTTCTTTCCTTTCTTTTCCTCTCCTCTCCTTCCATCCTACCTCCCCCTTTTGTCCTTCTTCCCCTCTTTCTTTCCTTACTTCTCCCTCCCCCTTTCCTTTGCTTTCTCCCTCTTTTCTTCCCCTTCCCTCTCCTCTCTCCTTCCCTCCCCCTTTATCTTTCTTTCTTTCTCTCTCTCTCTCTCTCTTTCCTTCCTTCCTTCCTCCCCCTCCCCTTCCTTTCCTCACTCTTTTCCTTCTTTCCTTTCTTTTCCTCTCCTCTCCTTCCATCCTACCTCCCCCTTTTGTCCTTCTTCCCCTCTTTCTTTCCTTACTTCTCCCTCCCCCTTTCCTTTGCTTTCTCCCTCTTTTCTCCCCCTTCCCTCTCCTCTCTCCTTCCCTCCCCCTTTTATCCTTCTTTCTTTCTTTCTTTCTTTCTTTCCTTCTTTCTTTCTTTCTCTTTCCTTCCTTCCTTCCTCCTCCCTCCCCTTCCTTTCCTCACTCTTTTCCTTCTTTCCTTTCTTTTCATCTCCTCTCCTTCCATCCTACCTCCCCCTTTTGTCCTTCTTCCCCTCTTTCTTTCCTTACTTCTCCCTCCCCCTTTCCTTTGCTTTCTCCCTCTTTTCTCCCCCTTCCCTCTCCTCTCTCCTTCCCTCCCCCTTTTATCCTTCTTTCTTTCTTTCTTTCTTTCCTTCTTTCTTTCTTTTTCCTCTCCTTTTCTCTCTCCTTCCATCCTCCTTCTGTTCCCTCTCCCCTTTGTCCTTCTTTCTCCTTCCCTCTTTCCCTCATTTCCTGTTGCATTTCTCTCTCTTAAATGATGTATCTGGTTTGTCTTTTGGGATAGGATGAGCCAGCTCACTGGGCTCCAATCAAAGTGTCTCACAAAATAATGAAGCCCAGCTAAACTTCATTATTTGACACAGGGGGGTTGTGTCCCAGATGACTCTTTTTCTTTCTTTCTTTCCTTCTTTCCTTCCCCCTCCCCTTTCTTTTCTTCCTTCTTTTCCTTCCCTTTCCTTCTTTTTCCTCTCTTCTCCTCCCTCCTCCCATCCTCCCTCTCCTTCCTTCCCTCCCTCTCTTCTGACCTCCAATGCCTTCAAATACTCCTTTCCTGAGCCTTTCTCCACTTCTCTCTTTTACTCCTCTCCGTTTAAATACTTTTATTTTTGATTCTGCAGTATTGCACACCCACTGTTTCCATCGCCCACCTTTCCCCCACTGCATGTCAGAGTAGATACCGGGGGAAGCGTTGGACTTCATCCACCAAGACGTGCGTGTTGAAACTTGGAAGAAATCCTGGATTGCGACAGGTCCTGTTTTATACCCTGAGAAATCTTCCTTACCCTTTCAGTTTCTGTTCCCTTTCACTTGGAATACTGCATTCAGTTTTGGTCACCACGATGCAAAAAAGATGTTGGGACTTTAGAAAAAATGCAGAGAAGGGCAGCAAAGATGATTAGGGGACTGGAGGTTAAAACATATGAAGAACGGTTGCAGAAACTGGGCAGGGTTAGTTTAATGAAAAGAAGGACCAGGGGAGTCGTGATAGCAGTGTTCCAATATCTCAAGGGTTGCCACAAAGAAGAGGGAGTCAACCTATTCTCCAAAGCACCTGACGGTAGAACAAGAAGCAATGGGTGGAAACTAAACAAGGAGAAAAGCATCTTAGAACTAAGGAGAAATTTCCTGACAGTTAGAACAATTAATCAATGGAACAGCTTGCCTCCAGAAGTTGTGAATGCTCCAACACTGGGAGTTTTTAAGATGTTGGATAACCATCTGTCTGAAGTAGTGTAGGGTTTCCTGCCTAAGCAGGGGGTTGGACTAGTAGACTTCCAAGGTCCCTTTCATCTCTGTTGTTGTTGTTGTTATTATTATTATTATTATTATTTATTTATTTATTATTTGGATTTGTATGCCGCCCCTCTCCGAAGACTACCTGTAAAGCTGAACTATCAAATTATAACCAATCCATAACTATTATTTCAAACAAGGCACCCCCCCCCCAAAAAAAAGTACAAACATTTGTGTAGAGTTTATGGAGAATCTGCGGTCGACAGAAGTACGGTTAGTCGCATGGCACAGAGGGTGAGGCCATTAGAAGAACAGAGGGTGAGGCCATTAGAACAAGGAGAGGTACCAACAGGGCATACACGCCCTTGTGTCTCGCTGGATGGAGATTACATAGGCAAATAGGGAGTGTAGAAGAAACATCACTCTTTCTTGTGTGTAAATTTCATTATGTTCAATAAATAATGGTTGAAGAAAAAAATGTGGTGCATTAATTTCTGGGCAGATGGAGGGGTCTTATTTTGGGAAGGAAAGGTGTGGCAAGCTTCCCCAACTGGACCTGGGCTTTGGCTGATAGAATAATTGGAGAGGGGTTTTACGTAGCCAATAGACATCCCTTGGAGCCAAAGATTCCACTGCAAGTTAAACATAAGCTTTCAGAAAGAATTGAGTAGAAATTTCCTGATGGTTAGAACAATGAATCAATGGAATGACTTGCCACTAGAAGTTAAGGTTGCTTCAACACTGCAGGTTTTTAAGAAGAGATTGGACAGACATTTGTCTGGAATGGTATACTTTATGATTTTTTAAAAATATTATTTTTTATACATACACAAACATGACAATGACAACCCCCCCCCCCCAAAAAAAACATAAATTTGGGGAATTTACATTCCCTGCTCATTCAGAATTTCAAATGGAAAATTTTCCATTATTATTATTATTATTATTATTATTATTATTATTATTATTATTATTATTATTATTATTATTATTATTATTATTATTATTATTATTATTATTATTATTATTATTTTATTTATTTTTATTTATTATTATTATTATTATTATTATTTATTTTATTTATTTATTTATTTATTATTTGGATTTGTATGCCGCCCCTCTCCGAAAACTCGGGGCGGCTATTATTATTATTATTATTATTATTATTATTATTATTATTATTATTATTATTATTATTATAATTATAAAACATTGCTTTACATTTTTAAATATTTATTTTTGCATTTTATTAATTAATTTTTTAGATTATCTTTCTATGTAATTTCTTTTGTCTGAAATGGTATACTATATGGCAGGGATGAAATCCATTTTTTTTATTACCGGTTCTGTGGGCGTGGCTTGGCAGGCGTGGTAGGGCAAGGATACTGCCGAATCCCCATTCCCTCCCCATTCTAGGACCAGCCAGAGATGATATGTTGGATTTCATCTCCGCTATACAGTTTTCTGCTGGAGAAAAGGGTTGGACTAGATTACAGTGTTTCCCAACCTTGGCCTCTTGAAGATATCTGGACTTCAACTCCCAGAATTTCCCAGCCAGCATTTGCTGGCTGGGGAATTCTGGGAGTTGAAGTCCAGATGTCTTCAAGTTACCAAGGTTGGGAAACACTGGACTACAAGACCTAAGGTTCTTTCCAAACTCTCTTTATTTTACCTCTCTGCCCTTGAAGGAAAAAAACCCCCTACGTTCTGTACTTTTCCCCTAGTGGGCCATTTCTTCAAGGAGAATCTTAAAATGCCTTTGAAAATAACTTCTCCAAGGATTTTTTAAAAATTCTTTTCCCCCCCGGAATTATTAATTCCGGAAGAGGCCAGTGAGAACGCTACCAAAACCGAGCCGCGAACGCGAAATCCCAGGGCTGGGGGAGTGGGAGGCGAGGGAAGGAGAGGCGCGTGGCAACCGGTGTGTGGAGTAGACCCAAGATGGAGAAGGGGGAACGGTGGGCTCCCTCGCTTCTTCTCCTCCCTCCCAAGCAAAGCGTCGCACCGGGGCCGAGGAGGGGACACCCCCCCTCCCCCAAAAGCGCCGCTTGCGTCCCGATCCAAGCCGGCAAGCCTGGGGGCGAACGCGCTCTTGCGAATGCGCCCGGACGCAGCCCAAACCCGAGCGCGTCCGGTGCGCATCTCCGGGCACAAAACATTGCCGGCCAGGCTGCGCCCCCTCCTCTCATTCTCTCTTTTTTCTGCCCTCCCCTCTCATTTTTTTCTTCTCTATCCCCTCTCTCTTCTTTTCTATCCCTCTCCCTCTTTCTATCCGTCTCTCTCTTTTCTGTCCTTCCCTGTCATCCTTTCTTTTTCTACCCACCTCTCCCTCTTTTTTCTATCCACCTCCTTTCTTTTCTATGCCTCTCCCTCCCTCTCTTTCTATCCATCTCTGTCTTTTCTGTCCTCCCATTCTTTCCTTTTCTATCCGTCTCTTCCTCTTTTTTCTGTCCCCCTCTTCTATCCCTCTCTTTCTATCCGTCTCTCTCTCTATTCTGTCCTCCCTTCTCGTTCTTTTTTTCTATTCGTCTCTCCCTCTTTTTTCTATCCCTCTCTCTTCTTTTCTATCTTTCTCCCTCCCTCGCTTTCTATCCCCCTCTCTCTTTCTCTCTCTTTTCTGTCCTCCACACTCTTTCTTTTTCTATCCGTCTCTTCCTCTTTTTTGTCTCCCTCTTCTATCCTTCTCCCTCCCTAATGGTCTCTCTCTCTCCTCTGTCCTCCCCTCTCATTCTTTCTTTTTCTATCCGTCGCTCCCTCTTTTCCATCCTTCTCCCTCCCTCTCTTTCTATCCATCTTTCTCTTTCTCTCTTCTCATTCTTTTTTATATCACAACACTTTCTCTCTCTTTCCACTCTCCTTTTCCCCCTTCCCCTCCCGGTTTGGATCCCAGGGTTGCCGTGCGCGCCTCCCAACGGCCGCCGGGCTGGCGAGAGCAGCTCGGGGCGGAGAGGCCGGGCCGGCTTGGCGGCGGCTGCATCAGCGGCATAACCCCCCCTCCTTTCGGCGGGGGCCAGCGCGGCTCGGCCACTCTTCCTGCCCGGCTGGCGCCGGCTGTTGCCTCTCTGGCTGGCTTGGCCTCGGCCGGGCGCCTTTAAAGGGCGGACAGGGGGCTGGGCAGCTGGCCGGCCGGGTGAGTGGGCAGGCCAGCCGCTCTGCGCCGGGGCGCCCCGAGAAAGAAGAGGGGGAGAAAGAAGAAGAGAAGGAAGAAGAGGAAGGAGAAGAGGGAGAGGAAGAAGAGGAGGAGGAGAAAGAGGGGGAGGAAGAAGAGAAGGTGGAAGAGGAGGAGGAAGAGGAGGAGGAGGTTGGGTAGCCCGACCCAAGCGGCGTCCCGCGGGAGCTCGGCGCGCGGCCCCGCCATGGCATGATCTCCGCCGCCTCCTCCTCGCTGGCCTGCCCGGGCTGCCCGCGCTCTGCCAAGCCCGTGCCCGGCCGACGTCCACGCCTGCGCCCCAGCGGCCTCTCCTGGCCCGGCTCCACCGGCTCCTCCAGCCGCGGCGGGGTTGCGCGCATCTGCGGCGGCGGCGGCCTGGTCCAGTATGTCTTGGGAGCCGCGCCGGCGGAGGCAGCCGGGGCTGGCCAGAGAGCCGGGCAGCGCCTGCTCGTGACGGTCCTGATGAAAGGCTTCAAGCTCGCCTGGTAAAAGACCCCAGGGGGAGGGGAGGGGGGGGAGGGGGCGCCTCTTCCCACCCACCCACCCGCCGCATCAGCCGCGACCCTGCAGGGTTTGGCGGGGGGGGGGGAAGAGGGAGGGAGGATGGAGGAGAGCTCCGCCGCAGTATGAGGATGCTCCCGGGCGGAGGGAGGCTGGGAGGTAGGGTAGTGAGTGTGTATGTGTGATGGAGACCCGCAACGCTGGGCAGGGATGCTCCTCCGGCTGGACCAAGTTTGCGTAAAAGGGATGCTGGCGCAGTGGCGCGCCTCTCCCTCTCTCTCCCTTCTTCCCTCTCCTCTTTATCCTCTCCTCCCTCCCTCTCTCTCCCTTCTTTCTCTCCCTTCTTCCCTCTCTTCCCTCTCTTTTGCACCCTCTCCTCCCTCTTCTCTCTCTCTCTCTCTTTTCCCTCCCCTCCCTCCCTCTCCCCTTCTCCTCCCTTCTCCTCGCTCCCTCGCTCCCTCGCTCCCTTCTTCCCTCTCCTCCTTTCCTCCCTCTCCCCTTCTCCCCTCCCTCTCCATTCTTTCCTCCCTCTCCCCCTTTCCCCCCTCTATCCTACCTTCTCATCTCCCTCTTTCCCCCTCTCCTTGTTCTTCCTCTCCTCTTTCTCGTCCCTCCCTCTCCTCCTCTTGATGCCTCGTCTTGCTGTTTGCCACACCTCTCTTGCGCCCCCCAGCCACCCCCTCCCGCCCCCATCCCTGGGCCCTTTTGTACTTGTGGGAGGGGGGTGTTGGCTACCTAGATTGACGGCTTGAATGCAAGCCAAGCTCTGCCGCCGCCTTCCGACCCTCCCCGCACGTGGAGAAGTTGCCCGGAAAGCGCTGGGCCATTTCCTCGATGCGCCTTCTTCTTCCTGCCTTCTTGGAAGCCCCCCTCGCACGGATAGATGCCCTTCCTGGGTCCCATCCCGAAGCCGCGCGCCGGAGAGTAGGACAGGTTTCCTCCGTCTCGGTGGGGTGGCTGCGGGGCTGCGGGGCGGTGGAGGTCGGGGCTGGATGATTTGGGGTGGGCGTGGGGGAGGGAGAAGGAGGGTTGCGCCGGTGGGTTACCAGGCCGGAGGGAAGCGGTTGGTGGGAGCTTCTGACCTCCTCGCTCGGTGGTTGATCTCTCTGGACGTTGCGCTTGGGAAAGCGTTTTTCCTTTTTTTAGAAGAGAAAAAAGAAGAAAAGACGGATGGTGGAAACAACTTCGTAATTGCTCTTCTGGGTCCCTCGATATATATATTTTTCCTCTGCTTGCATAAGTTGGGAGAATTCAGATCGTCCTTTTCAATTCTCTCCACCCCCCCTTCCAGAAATTCTGATGTGACATAATGTAATAATTTCCCTGATTGCTTCAGAATGAGACAGCAAGGGCCCTACTGCCCTTCCTTCCTTCCTTCCTTCCTTCCTTCCTTCCTTCCTTCCTTCCTTCCTTCCTTCCTTCCTTCCTTCATGATCTTCCTTCCTTCCTCCATCCTTCCTCCCTCCCTTTCTCCTTCTTTCTTTCCTTCCTTCCTTCCTTCCTTTATGATCTTCCTTCCTTCCTCCATCCTTCCTTCCTCTTTCTTTCTTTCTTTCTTTCCTTCCTTCATGATCTTCCTTCATTCCTTCCTTTATGATCTTCCTTCCTCCATCCTTCCTTCCTCCCTTTCTCCTTCTCTCTTTCTTTCTTTCTTTCCTTCCTTCAGGATCTTCCTTCCTTCCTTCTTTTATGATCTTCCTTCCTTCCTCCATCCTTCCTTCCTACCTTTCTCCTTCTTTCTTTCCTTCCTTTCTTCTTTTATGATCTTCCTTCCTTCCTCCCTTCCTCCGTCCTCCCTTCCTCCTTCCTTCCTTCCCTCCTTCCTTCTTTCCTTTTCTCCCTCTTCCTTCCTGTTCCCCCGCTCGTCTTTCTCTTTACCTCTTTCTTTCTCTTTATTTGTTTACTTCCTTTGTTCTCCCCCTCTGTCTATTTGTGCCTCTGTCCCTCCCTCCCTCCTCTTTATCTCTTTTTCTTTCTTTCTTTCTTCCTTCCTTCCTTCCTTCCTTCCTTCCTTCTCTCCTCTCCTCTCCTCTCCTCTCTTCTCTTTCTTCTCTTCTCTTTGTCTCCTTCAATCCACATTTTCTGAGTCTGCCCCAAATTCCATTGGCATGTTGCAAAAGAAGACGAGTGGGTGCACCCTTGGCAGAGGTTGCATAAGTGCCCAGTTGTTGAAAGTCACTGCTTGTGTTGGATTGTGTTTCTGTCGGGAAGGTGGTACAAGGACGGCCACCCTTTTTTTGGGTGGGGGGGGGGAAGGAATAAATAAAATAAATACAGATCTACTTAGCCCATTTTTTTAAAAAAAAACATGCCTCGGCTACATGGACCTACAGAACTGTGCTTTGTTGGTGCCCCCACCCGCCACCCTTGCATTATACTAGTCCTCATTGAGGAGATGGCACCATTGAAGCCTCTGCCATTCTCGATGAAAAAAAAATATATCATTGGGCTGCAAGTTGATTTGATTTGAGAGTGATGGAAAGGACTACGTGGAATGGAATAAGCATTGCATGTTTGTCGTTTTGGGGGGGGGGTTTAAATTTTTTATTTTCTCCACCAGAAAATAAAACAATATATAGTTATAAACACAACAACCATGCTTAATATCAATCATGTATAAACTTTTCTTATTACTCACTCAATGGAGGCTCTTATCTCTCCTTGTATAAACATTTCTATTAAATTTATACAACATGGTCAGTTCTTAAAAATCTAAACAATGTGTTGATAAATTAGAAGGCAGTGAAGCGAGATACTTCATAGGAGGTAGATTGTGGGGGAAGATGGTAAAATGACACCAGGGTGTTATTTGCATATCTTTCCTGCTTTATACACTGCTCAAAAAAAATAAAGGGAACACTTAAACAACACAATATAACTCCAAGTAAATCAAACTTCTCTGAAATCAAACTGTCCACTTAGGAAGCAACACTGATTGACAATCAATTTTACACGCTGTTGTGCACATTCAACTTTGTAACAGAATAAAGGATTCAATGAGAACATTTCATTCATTCAGATCTACGATGTGTTATATGAGTGTTCCCTTTATTTTTTTGAGCAGTATATTAAAACAGGGGTCTCCAAACTGGGAAATTTTAAGACTGGTGGACTTCAACTCCCAGAATTCCCCAGCCAGCACATGCTGGCTGGGGAATTCTGGAAGTTGAAAGTCCACAAGGTATTAAAAGGGCACTGAAAGAGTGTTCTCTTTTTTTGGAATCCCGGTTTCCAACCGGACATCTTGAAATGGACCTTCTGAAGAGGTTGAGATTTACTGGGCCTTTCGGAACAAGTGACCTAGAAATTGGAATTGCATGCGCTCTGCCTTTGTTAGACATAGATGCATGGATGATGCGCTAGCTAGAAGGATAAAATGCAGGTGTTTGGAATATGTCCCGAGACAACTTAGAAACATAGAAGATTGATGGCAGAAAAAGACCCCATGGTCCATCTAGTCTGCCCTTATACAATTGCCTGTATTTTATCTTAGGATGGATATATGTTTATCCCAGGCATGTTTAAATCCAGTTCCTGTGGAATTACCAACCACGTCTGCTGGAAGTTTGTTCCAAGCATCTGCTACTCTTTCAGTAAAATAATATTTTCTCACGTTGCTTCTGATCTTTCCCCCACCTAACCTCAGATTGTGCCCCCTTGTCCTTGGGTTCACTTTCCTATTAAAAACACTTCCCTCCTGAACCTTATTTAACCCTTTAACATAATTAAATGTTTCGATCCTGTCCCCCCTTTTCCTTCTGTCCTCCAGACTATACAGATGGAGTTCATGAAGTCTTTCCTGATCAGCTTAAGACCTTCTACCATTTTTATAGCCCGTCCTTGGACCCGTTCAATTTTATCAATCTCTTTTTGTGGGTGAGGTCTCCAGAACTGAACACAGTATTTCCAAACATGGTCTCACCAGCGTTCTATACTGCGGGATCACCATCTCCCTCTTCCTGCTTGTTATACCTCTAGCTATGCAGCCAAGCATTCTACTTGCTTTCCCTACTGCCTGACTGCATTGAAGTCTTTCCTGATCAGTTTTATGCTTAAGACCTTCCACCATTTTTGTAGCCCGTCCTTGGACCCGTTCAATTTTGTCAATCTCTTTTTGTAGGTGAGGTCTCCAGAACTGAACACAGTATTCCAAATGTGGTCTCACCAGCGCTCTATATAAGGGGATCACAATCTCCCTCTTCCTGCTTGTTATACCTCTAGCTATGCAGCCAAGCATTCTACTTGCTTTCCCTACTGCCTGACTCCACTGAAGTCTTTCCTGATAAGTTTGATGCTTCAGACCTTCCACCATTTTTGTAGCCCGTCTTTGGACCCGTTCAATTTTATCCATATCTTTTTGTAGGTGAGGTCTCCTACTTTTCGGGGGTGAACGAAGGATGGTTTCAAAACATACATGAACACACTTGCCTGCATGGACAGACAGACAGATAGACAGCCCCACCCCAATGCATGAAGCATTAAATATCACTCAGGAACAAGGATGCAAACCTCTGGAGAGTTTTGTTACAGGCTCCAAGTGGTTCTGTTTTGCATCAGACATGCAACCCTGCTCATTGAAATTTTTTTTAAAAAAAAAATCACTTAATTATATAATAGCCTCCTTTGCTGCCATCCAAACCTTGTATTGAAAGGGATTAGGATTGTGGAATGGTTGGGATTTAATTCCCCTTTCATCGGCTCAGGGGCTGAGAAGAAGAGTACAGGCAGGGCAGAATCCATGGATTTCTGCTCAGCGTTACAAGACAGAAAGAGAAAGACGAGTAATTTTTGCATCTGCTGACAGAGACTCCAAAGAATGCTAGAGGGCACTGTATTACCAGTTAAGCCTATTCACAGCAGGGGTTTTTTTGGGGGGGAGGGGGGTTGTCCCTCTGTGGGTCATAAAGCAAAGCAGCACACCCCACCCCTCTTTCTAGAATCTTTCTAAAACCAGAATCCCAAAAGTTAAATTTCAGCTTTGTAAGTTAAATTTCAGCTTCGACAAAGACAATGTCCCGAATAAGTATGGGCTTATTGAACCATATTCACTGCCCCCTGGTTGATGGCAGGGTAGAGCTCAACCAGGATTTTTTTTGCTTAAAGTTTGGTTGAAATAGACCCATCCTTACTTTGGGGGATTTCTTGAGTTTGGGGAGAGAGGAGAGAAGGGAGGGAAAAAGAGTGAGAGAAAGAGAGTGATGGAGTTAGAGTGAGACCGAAAGTAAGAGAGAGGGAGAGAGGGAGGGAGGGAGAGAAAGAAAGGGACAGAGAGACAGAGACGGGGAAGGAGAGAAAGAAAAGGAGAGGGGGAGAGAGGGAGAAAGAGAATGAGAGGGGGAGGGAGGGATAGAGAGAGGGAGAGAGAAAAGAGAGAGAGAAGGAAAGATAAAGAGATAGAGAGAGAGAAAGAGGGAGAGAGAAAGGGAGAGGGAAGGAGGTTGTGCCAGAATAATTCCTAGTGATTTTGGAAGGCTTTTATTAGATCAGGATGTTTCAAAGGTTGGAATATCATTATTATATGTGATCAGTTTTATTTTGGTTTTTAAAAAAATGAAAAGTGGGTTAGTAGTAAGTGTACAAAACTCATCAGAAAGATGGATTTGGGCACCCCTAGCTTTATTTATTGTGTTCAGTCACCATTGTATATATTAGTTACTTTAATATATATATATATATATATATATATATAATGTGGTTGTTTTGGAGATTATTGCTTTTTTGTTTCTTTCTAAAGGATTGGAAAGTGATATTTTTAATTTAATGTTGATTACTCATTGTACAAACCAAGCCAGTTGTCACTTGCTCAACAAACCAGAAATGCTTAAATCAAAGGTCTTCAAACTTGGCAACTATAAGACTTGTGGACTTCAATTCTCAACTCTTAGCTGGCTGGAGAATTCTGGGATTTGAAGGGCACAAATCTTAAAAGTTGCCAAGTTTGGGGACCCTTGATTTAAATTGGGTCTGAATGGGAACAGATGGGTTACGAACAGACAGGCCATGATAGAGTTTAATGGAGGTTGATATGGCACATAGCTTAGCTTAGCGTGAAGAAATATTTCTCAAACACCTCTTTCATATTGAAACCTAGTGGTCCCGCAGCTTTTACATGATCTAAACCTAATCTTTTGAAAAATGATTGGATTTCTGTTGTTGTTTAGAAGAACCAAAGTATTGGAGCTTTGGGAAGCAGTGTTCTGGATGCAAAATTTGCTCTCAAGCAAAGGGTAAATTTAATCTTAAATCACAGGTCTCCTTCTTAATCCCACTGCCTGTTCGGTGATCTTTAAAGCAGAATTAATGTGCAAACCACTGATCCATCACCAAGGAGCGTAAGGCTTAAATTTTGGAAGGCGTTTAGAACAAGTTCATGCAATCTGTATATGAATGTTATTGATTTCTTTCCAGACTGAATTGAATAGCCAACCTTGTCTGGGTTATTATTATTTTTAAAGCAGTAATTAAACAGAGCAAAATTCCTCTGTAGGTTTTAGATGATTGGGGATAAAAATAATTTACTGGTCTTGCATTAAACAAGGGACATCTTGGGGCAACGGAATTCATAATAACTGAAATTGATTAGCTCTTAACTAATTGGGCAAAAGAGAAGGAATCACCCCAAATGACTCCTGCCAGAGATTCCTGCCTGGATAATAGGGTGTGTTTTTTTTTTTAATGAACTGTAACCATTGGTGCTCATATAAGTTGCTCCCCCCCTTCTCACCGTTGATCTAATTCTAAAAGGACCTTCATTGTCCTCAAGTGCCCTCAAAACTCTTTCTGATCTCAGGTCCAATGCAAATTATATTTGCTCTAGTGAAATGGAGGCAGGCTAGAGGGTTTTTTTATTTAAAAAAATTCTCCTTCAACTTTAAGATTCAAAACTTGTTCGCAGTCCTTATCCGCCACTGTTGGTTGTATTTAAAGACTACCTTTTAAAATTATCTGGTTTCCCCTCCAACTAAGATAATGTGTCCACCTTATGTGCACTTCTAATTCTACTAGTTTTTTCTCATCGTTCCTATCGCCCTTTTCCTCCCATTTAGGACTGTATGACTGTAACTTGTTGCTTGTATCCTAAGATTTTTATTAATATTGTTGCTTCATCGCTTATTTGACCCCTATGGCAATCATTAAGTGTTGAACCACATGATTCTTGACAAATCTATATTTTCTTTTATGTACACTGAGAGCATCTGCACCAAGACAAATTTCTTGTGTGTCCAATCACACTTGGCCAATAAATACCTCTATTCTATTCTGTTCTGTTCTATTAAGCAGAGGAGACCTTAAGTCCTTCTTAATATGCCCCCTCTTAACAGGATATAAGGATTATGTTGCTCTACAGCAGGCAGGGGTGGGCTGCTGGGGGTTCGCAGCGGTTTGGGAGAACCTCTAGCTAAGATAGCAATATCATTTAGACTTATATACCGCTTCTTAGTGCTTTGACAGTCCTCTCTAAGCAGTTTACAGAATCAGCATATCGCCCCCAACAATCTGGGTCCTCCTTTGACCCACCTTGGAAGGATGGAAGGCTGAGTCAACCTTGAGCTGGCGGTGAGATTTGAACTGCTGAACTACAGCTAGCAGTTAGCTGAAGTAGCCTGCAGAGCAGCATTCTAACCACTGCGCCAAATGAGGATTGTGGGGGCAACATGCTGATTCTTTAAACTGCTGAGAGAGGGCTGTGAAAGCACTAGGAAGCAGTATATAAGTCTAAACGCTATTGCTACTGCTATCAATTAATTCCTCTCATCAGATTCAATCCCAGAAAAAGTGCTTTGAATCCTTCTTGGCAGCAGCTCTTTAAAGCAGCCCTATCTTTCTTTGGGATCCTATCGAGCCCCTGAAAAATCCTTGGAAAAGATTCTGACACTTTCAAGAGCTGCATCCAAATTGCATTCCTACTGAAGCATAAAAACATCATAGAAGATTGACGGCAGAAAAAGACCTCGTGGTCCATCTAGTCTGCCCTTATACTCTTTCCTGTATTTAATCTTAGGATGGATCTATGTTTATCCCAAGCATGTTTAAATTCAGTGATTGTGGATTGACCAACCACGTCTGCTGGAAGTTTGTTCCAAGCATCTACTACTCTTTCAGTCAAATAATATTTTCTCACGTTGCTTCTGATCTTTCCCTCCAACTAACCTCAGATTGTGCCCCCTTGTTCTTGTGTTCACTTTCCTATTGAAAACACTTCCCTCCTGAACCTTATTGAATCCTTTAACGTATTTAAATGTTTTGATCATGTCCCCTTTTTCCCTTCTGTCCTCCAGACTCTACAGATTTTTTATTATTTATTTATTTATTCTTTGTCCAATATACAATACATATGGAAGAGAATAGACATTAAGTAATATATATAAAGATAGAGAGTAAAAAAGAAGAGAAGTAGATGGGAGGGAGAGAATATATATGATATAAGAGATAGGGAGAGAATATATATGATATATATATATATATATATATATATATATATATATATATATATATATATATATATATATGTTTTTTCTTATGTCGAATCACCCTGGTATATTTTTAAGGAACGTCACAGCTCCTTTTTTTGCCTATAGGCCCAATCTAGGGCCACTGCAATATACCAGGGTGATTCGACATAAGAAAAAACATATACCCCTCCCTGGTACAGAGCTGAGAGGATTCAGATCGGATGGGTCTAATTGCTAGCTCTCTGCTTTACAATGCAGAAGCTTCCCAGATCGAATCCCAGTAAAAGAGTGGGTGTGGCCAGCTGATGAGGCCTAATAAGGCCGAAATAGATCTATCCTGGTCTCCCTTAATTTTAAAAAATTCCAGCTATAAACATTTAACATATATATATATATATATATATATATATATATATATATATATATATATATATATATTTATTTATTTATTTATTATTTAGATTTATATGCCGCCCCTCTCCGAAGACTCGGGCGGCTCACAACAGAATAGAACAAATCATAAATAATCAGAAAACTTTAGAATTTATACAAGATTTAAAAGAACCCCATAAACTAACAGACGCACACACAAACATACCATGCATAAATTAAACATGCCCGGGGGAGGTGTTTCAGTTCCCCCATGCCTGACGGCAGAGGTGGGTTTTAAGGAGTTTACGGAAGGCAGGGAGAGTAGGGGCAGTTCTAATCTCTGGGGGGAGTTGGTTCCAGAGAGTCGGTGCCGCCACTGAGAAGGCTCTTCCCCTGGGGCCCGCCAACCAACATTGTTTAGTTGACGGGACCCGGAGAAGGCCCACTCTGTGGGACCTAATTGGTCGCTGGGATTCGTGCGGCAGTAGGCGGTCTCGGAGATATTCTGGTCCAGTGCCATGAAGGGCTTTAAAGGTCATAACCAACACTTTGAATTGTGACCGGAAATTGATCGGCAGCCAATGCAGACTGCGGAGTGATGGTGAAACATGGGCATACCTAGGTAGGCCCATGACTGCTCTCGCAGCTGCATTCTGCACGATCTGAAGTTCCCGAACACTTTTCAAAGGTAGCCCCATGTAGAGAGCATTACAGTAGTCGAACCTCGAGGTGATGAGAGATATATATATTTGTTTTCGTAAATTTTCACGGGTATATGTATGTAGATTGTTCTGAGTTCGGGTTTTGCCCTGTGTAATATTTTGCATGTCTATGCGACGTTTCGGTGAAATCACATTCACCATCATCAGGCTGAAGTTTCAAGCTTCGTGCTGTTGTAAAATCATCATCAGCCTGATGATGGTGAATGTGATTTCAATGAAACGTCGCATAGACATGCAAAATATTACACAGGGCAAAACCTGAACTCAGAACAATCTACATATATGTATATATATATATATACAGAGAGAGAGAGAGAGAGAGAGAGAGAGAGAGAGAGAAGGAGAAAATATATATGATATATGATATAAGGAAAGGCAATTGGACAGGAGACGATAGGCACATCAGTGCACTTATATATGCCCCTTACTGGCCTCTTAGGAACCTGGAGAGGTCAATCGTGGAGAGTCTAAGGGAGAAATGTTGGGGGTTGGGAGTTGACACTATTGAGTCCGGTAATGAGTTCCACGCTTCGACAACTCGATTGTTAAAGTCATGTTTTTTACAGTCAAGTTTGGAGCGGTTAATATTAAGTTTGAATCTGTTGTGTGCTCTTGTGTTGTTGCGGTTGAAGCTGAAGTAGTCGTTGACCGGAAGGACGTTGCAGCATATGATCTTGTGGAGTTCATGAAGTCTTTCCTGATAAGTTTTATGCTTAAGACCCACACCGCTTGTACCCAGCCTCTGCTCAGAATACTCACCACCTTTTCCAAATTATTTCTGAAGGCCCTTTTGAGGATAGTCTGCATTAGCTTTCAGGCACTGAATCCAACAATGTTTATTTTCATCCGATGGGTGGGAACTCTGGCCTATTAATTCTGCTGCAACTTGGTATGATTGCTTTCTCTCCGTGGCTGTTATGATTCCACTTTAAAAATGATAGACGGTAATATTCCATAATTAAATGTTTCTTGCTGTGCCCCCCCCCAGAAGCTTCAAATTGAAATGCAAAATGTTTCAATAGGTGATAAAGTAGGTGTTAGCTTGTCATCCTGGGAGAAAGCCAAGATAAAGGTTGGCTGTCAATCATGATAGAGACCTTCAAGTGAACAAAACTATCCCCGCACCTACCTTCCTACCTTCCTACCTTCCTACCTACCTACCTACCTACCTTCCTACCTACCTATCTATCTTCCTACCTACCTACCTATCAATCATCTACCTACCTACCCACCTTTCTACCTACCTACCTTCCTACCTTCCTACCTTCCTACCTACCTATCTACCTACCTATCAATCATCTAGCTACCTACCTACCTACCTATCAATCATCTATCTATCTATCTATCTATCTATCTATCTATCTATCTATCTATCTATCTATCTATCATCTATCATGAAAGAGTAGTAGATCCTTGGAACAAACTTCCAGCAGACGTGGTAGATAAATCCATAGTAACTGAATTTAAACATGCCTGGGATAAACATATCCATCCTAAGATAAAATACAGAAAATAGTATAAGGGCAGACTAGATGGACCATGAGGTCTTTTTCTGCCGTCAGACTTCTATGTTTCTATCTACCTACCTACCTACCTATCAATCATCTACCTACCTACCTATCTATCTATCTATCTATCTATCTATCTATCATCTACCTACCTACCTACCTATCTATTTTATTGGTCTATCAAGTACAGGATATTAGTATTTACTTACTTACTTACTTACTTACTTACTTACTTACTTACTTACTTACTTACTTACCTACCTACCTACCTACCTACCTACCTACCTACCTACCTACCCATTTCATTGGTCTATCAAGTACAGGATATTAGTATCTATCTATCTTTCTATCTATTTATCGGATTTTTTTTAAAAAATATTTTTATTTGGAGGGTTTTTTTTAAAACAAAATAAAACACTGAAAAAGCAACATGCAACAAAGACATTAGGCTTATTTAACAGCTACATTTCTGTTTCTTCGGTTTCTCCATTTTTTAAAAAAATTATACTTTTCATTCCCTTCTTTTTATTAATCGGATTTATATGCCGTCCCTCTGAGGACTTGGGGCAGCTTACAACAGATAAGAAAACAATGCCCACTGAAAGCCAATGAATTAAGTCAAAAGTTAAATCTGAAAACCAGAAAACCAATGAAAATGCACACATGTCCATTCAGTCAACAAACCCAACATACATTCATATACATTAATAGCCCCAAGCCTGGCGACATAGATGAGTCTTTAGGCTCTTACGAAAGGCGAGGAGGGTGAGGGCAGTACAAATCTCCGGGGGAAGTTGATTCCAGAGGGCCGGGGCCCCCACAGAGAAGGCTCTTCCCCAAGGCCCTGCCAAGCAATTTTGTCTAGTTGACGGGACCCATAGAAGGCCGACTTTGTGGGACCCGACCGTCCCTGGGATTCATGCAGGATATAAACATATAAATGCTCCACCCCCCCATGCATGCGTTCTTATGAGAAAAATTACTTCTTCTTACAAACGTTTCTACTTGAGAACCACTGGTTTAGCGGGTCATGAATTCCTCACTCCATGTGAGTTCAGCTCAACCTCAAGTGGCAGCGAATATCTTCTTACAAGGGCATTTTAAGCAGTTCGAAAGTTTGGAGAGATATCGCAAAGTCTATGCTCAACCCATTGTGGTTGCAGAGGGAGGTCCTGGTGACGTCTCTAGCATCCTTGACAGGCAGATGTCTCTAAGGCCATCTTCTGCAATCAGAAGAGGTCATCTGAGATGTTCTTTCCAGCAGGAACTTGTGGTAGCTCTCACCTTCAGCAAAGGAGGAGCTGAAGGCCAGCAAATTTAGTTTTCCAGTTATGACATCAGTTCTGTAAGACAACCTCCCTTGGGAATTAGATTATTACCTCCACTTCTTTTTTTATTGGATATGCAGAAGCTGGCAAAGACAGACCTCGTCCAGAGTGATTACAGGTTGCTTTATTGCTGCTTTATTCATTTGGCTCTTCTTAAATTGAATTTGTGGATTATATATATTGTATATTCTGCAATGTTGTTGAGGTTTTTAACACTTAAAGAAATCACCTTCATTTTAAAAGTGTACCCAATATTGTAGAAGCAGTGTCCCACCATGATAACAAACTGAGTCTATCTGTAGAAATAGAAATTGTACCAAATCTGAAAAAAAGAGAGAAACGAATACCTCTTTTGTTGTGCCTTAAAGATATGACTAACCTTGGTTTAAGTGTTTTCCATTTAGTTTAGGGAGATAAGGGAGATTGTGATCCCCTTATATAGAGCGCTGGTGAGACCACATTTGGAATACTGTGTTCAGTTCTGGAGACCTCACCTACAAAAAAATATTGACAAAATTGAACAGGTCCAAAGACGGGCTACAAGAATGGTGGAAGGTCTTAAGCATTAAACGTATCAGGAAAGACTTCATGAACTCCATCTGTACAGTCTGGAGGACAGAAGGAAAAGGGGGGACATGATCGAAACATTTAAATATGGTAAAGGGTTAAATAAGGTTCAGGAGGGAAGTGTTTTTAATAGGAAAGTGAACACAAGAACAAGGGGACACAATCTGAAGTTAGTTGGGGGAAAGATCAAAAGCAACATGAGAAAATATTATTTCACTGAAAGAGTAGTAGATCCTTGGAACAAACGTCCAGCAGACGTGGTTGGTAAATCCACAGGAACTGAATTTAAATATGCCTGGGATAAACATATATTCATCCTAAGATAAAATACAAAAAATAGTATAAGGGCAGACTAGATGGACCATGAGGTCTTTTTTCTGCCATCAGACTTCTGTGTTTCTATGTTCCTATGTTTACATTGATTGTAACAGTCAGGTTTACATTTACATTTCCTTTCAATTAATATTCTGTATATATAATATAAACCAGAGTACTTCAAACTTAGCAACTTTAAGACTTGTGGAGTTCAAGTCCACATGTCTTAAAGTTGCCAAGTTTGAAGACCTCGGATATAAACCTATTAACAAGGCTCTGTGGTGGTCATGCCATAAAGCAAGTAAATATCGGAATAAAACAAGGAATTGGGTTGCAAGAAGTAACAGGTTCCCAGACAGAACTCAAACCAGAAATGTTTTTGTTAGGAATAATTGGAGGAACCTGTGCAAAACAAATGCAGTATTTTATTACACACATATTGACGACAGCAAGAATAGCTTTTGCACAGAATTGGAAAGTAAAGAGTAGCTGTTTGGAAAATACGATAATTACCATAAGTAATAGATTGTGCGGAGATGGTTAAACTGACTTCATTCGTTCGTTCGTTTATTCATTCATTCATTCATTCATTCATTCATTCATTCATTCATTCATTCATTCATTCAATTCGACTTCTAAGCCGCCCAATCCCGAAGGAATCAAGGCAGCTTACAACAATATAAAAATACAAATACAGCAAAAAATAAGTCAAATATGGAAAATCTAAAACTATAAGCCCCAGTTAAAAATCCAAAACTGCAGGATAGAGAAGGAATATTATACAGTATGGGAAAATTGTATTTTTGGTAAGAAAGTAGAAATAATAAGAGATCTCTTTGTTCTTAAAGAAGTTTTCCCTTTCCCTCTCTTTCTTTTAGAAAAGGGGAAAAAAATCCCCAACGAATTTTGAAATGTTCTTTGCTGGCTTGTTGCACGATTGTTGCAAAAAGTGGATGTTCTTTCAGCTTTTTTTTTTTTTTTTTTTGCATCGGTGCGCGTGCCTCTGTTATGTACAATTCTAAAGATACTCTGGAGTGACTTACTCAGCAGTTTGCACCTCGCCAACACTGCTCTAAGCATTTTTTCCCCTCTCCCCTCCTCCCCCCCACCCTCACCCAATCTATCTGGACACAAAGCTGCACATGGTTGGTTGCAGAAATTAAGTAGGCCTTGTGCAGAACCCCTATTTTTTTTCCCTCTTTGGTGAGTACCAAAACCAATGTGCATTCGAAATCAGCAGAATAACCCTTTCCACAAAGTTGGCTTCCAACCAGTTTGGACCGGTTCTATGGAACCAGTACTAATGGCCTGTGCCCCCCCTGCACGGGGGTAGGGGGGAAGAATGCAGTGGGGTTAGTAATTATATGCACAATTTATTATTATTATTATTATTATTATTATTATTATTATTATTATTATTATTATTTATTGGATTTGTATGCCGCCCCTCTCCGCAGACTCGGGGCGGCTAACAACAGCAGTAAAACGGTATAACAAAATCCAATACTAAAAAGCAGTTAAAAACCCATTATATAAAAACCAGTCATACATACAAACATACCATGCATAAAATTGTAAAGGCATAGGGGGAAAGTGTATCTTAGTTCCCCCATGCCTGGCGGCAGAGGTGGGTTTTAAGCAGCTTACGAAAGGCAAGGAGGGTGGGGGCAATTCTAATCTCTGGGGGGAGTTGGTTCCAGAGGGTCGGGGCCGCCACAGAGAAGGCTCTTCCTCTGGGTCCCGCCAAGCGACATCGTTTGGTTGATGGGACCCGGACAAGATCCACTCTGTGGGACCTAACTGGTTGCTGGGATTCGTGCAGCAGAAGGCGGTCCCTGAGGATTTATTGAATACTTAATTTATTGAATACTTAACAGTTTTTTATTGTCCTTCCTTCTCTAGTACCTTACTATGATCCTTAATTACTTTTTATTATTTTATTATTATTATTTATTAGATTTGTATGCCGCTCCTCTCCGAAGACTCGGAGCGGCATACAAATCTAATAAATAATAATAAAATAATAGGAAATAATTAAAATAGGAAATAATCAAATAGTATGTTTTTACCCATAAACGCCTGAATCATTTTAATCATTATCTAGAACTGAACTTTTAGGGCAATTCAAGAAAATTGAGCTACTTGCCTAATCTGTTATCATACCGAACCTTGCGGGTTCAGTACAAAACCTAAAACGTTACTGTGCTCCTCAACCAATAATGCTGTCTATCATTTGTCCTTTTTGTGGCTATTCAAATAATGGGACTTAATCCACTGAAAAAGAGTCCAAGCACCTATTTGACAAACTTTATCTTGGTCGAGATTCGCACTGACCCCACCCTCCTCACCTTCCACAAGAGTCTTAAGACTCATCTATGCCATTAGATCTTGGCCCCCTAGCCGACAAATGTTTTGTATGATTGCTGTCTGAATGGGTACGATAGATTTTTAACTTTATTGGGGATTTTAGATTAGTTTATCTAGTTTTAATTAATTGGATATAGACACTGTATTTTATTGTTTCCTTTTATATGTTGTAAGCTGCCTCGAGTCCTTGGATAGATAGATAGATAGATAGATAGATAGATAGATGGATGGATGGATGGATGGATGGATGGATGGATGGATGGATGGATGGATGGATGGATGGATGGATGGATAGATAGATAGATAGATAGATAGATAGGATGGATATAATAGGATAGGATAGGATACGATAGGATAGGAGTGGAATGGAATGGAATGGATTGGAATGGAATGGAATGGAATAGAATAGAATAGAATACAGTAGAATAGAATAGAATAGATTTCTTTATTGGCGAAGTGTGATTGGACAAACAAGGAATTTGTCTTTGGTGCATATAAAAGAAAAAGAGACATTTGTCAAGAATCATGTGGTACAACACTTAATGATTATCATAGGGGTCAAATAAGCAATGAAGAAACAATCAATATTAATAATCGAATCGAATGAATAAGAATAAAAATCTTAAGGATACCAGCAACAAGTTACATTCATACAGTCATAAGTGGGAGGAGATGGGTGATAGGGATGATGAGAAGAAACTAGTAGTAATAGAAGCGCAGACCTAGTAAATAGTAAACAGTTTATAAATAGTAAATTGTTGGTAAATAGTAAATAGTTTGACAAGGTTGAGGGACTTATTTGTTTAGCAGAGTGATGGCATTCGGGAAAAAACTGTTCTTGTGTCTAGTTGTCTTGATGTGCAGGGCTCTGTAGTGATGTTTTGAGGGTAGGAGTTGAAACAGTTTATGTCCAGGATGCGAGGGGTCAGTCAATATTTTCACAGCCTTCTTTTTGGCTTGTGCAGTATGCAGGTCCTCAATGCAATGAATAAAATCAAATCAAATCAAATCAATAAAAATAAAATGAAAATAAAATATAATACAATATAAAAATAAATAAAATCAGGATTTTTTGTTTGTGCAATTTGCCTAGCCCCTGTTCTCTTGCCAACCATGCTTTGCTGCCCTTTAGGCCAAAGGAATACCTCGGCTTAATTTTTAGACTGTTTGCAAGATTCCTTCATGTTTATGGAGTGTGTGCTGTTTTCTGATTCTGCATCCATTGGGGGGAGATGGGTGCTTAGCATCTTCTGCAAAGGAGCACACTGTCCAAACGTTTAAAGCGTGCCGGATTGCAGAACAGCATAACGAAGGCAGGTTTGACAGGACGGGAGATGTGGCTCAAAGCCCCACGCGCAAACCTTCACCCTCGTTCTGTGTTTGTGGCAGGAATCGTGGCACTGCAGAAACACTGTAGAAGCACTATAGCAGTGATGGCGAACCTATGGCACGGGTGCCGCAGGTGGCACACTGAGCCCTATCTACTGGCATGTGAGCCGTTCTATTCTATTCTATTCTCTCTTCTTTTCTCTTTATTATTTTCTATTCTATTCTATTTATTTTATTTTTATTTATTTATTTTGTTCAATCTATTCTATTCTATCCTCTCTTCTTTTCTCTTTATTATTTTCTATTCTATTCTATTTATTTTATTTTTATTTCTTTATTTTGTTCAATCTATTCTATTCTATTCTCTCTTCTTTTCTCTTTATTATTTTCTATTCTATTCTATTTATTTTATTTTTATTTCTTTATTTTGTTCAATCTATTCTATTCTATTCTATTCTCTCTTCTTTTCTCTTTATTATTTTCTATTCTATTCTATTCTATTTATTTTTATTTATTTATTTTGTTCAATCTATTCTATTCTATTCTCTCTTCTTTTCTCTTTATTATTTTCTATTCTATTCTATTTATTTTATTTTTATTTATTTATTTTGTCCAATCTATTCTATTCTATTCTCTCTTCTTTTCTCTTTATTATTTTCTATTCTATTCTATTCTATTTATTTTTATTTATTTATTTTGTCCAATCTATTCTATTCTATTCTATTTATTCTCACCTCTATTTATTATTCTGTTCTGTTCTCTTATCTTCTCTTCCGTACCGTGGACGTTCCTCAATTTACAACAGTTCATTTAGCGACCGTTCATATTTACGACGGTTGCGCTGCCCCAGGGTCGTGTGATTTCCCCTTTTGCGACCGCCTGCCAAGCAAAGTCAGAGGGGAAACTGAATCCAAGTTGACTAAGTTATCAACCCCAGAAATTCACTGAATCAAGAGGGCCAGATAAAGTTTCCTACAAGGGGGCAAACTCCAGTGAACCCACTGTCTCACCCAGCGACAGAAATGTTGGGCTCTGTCGTGGGGTCGTAGGTCGAGGACTGTCTCTTAGGAGGCCTGCATCTTTAATGGGAACTAATCATTTTCTTTGCGTCTTCCTTCCTTGCAAGAGGTAGCTGACCTTCGCTTAATCCTAGATTATGTTCTTAACCAGGAAGGCGCCCTGCTGTACCTCGCACTTAAGATGTCGATTCTTGGCTGGTTGCAGATGGTCCCGTTCTATTCTTGCTGTCCTTAGCACCCCACAAACCCAGTTTCGTTCCCTCTCCCTCACCCTCTCGTACGGTTGCGTGTTGAGTCCCTTACTCTAGACCAGCGGTCCCCAAACTACGGCCCGTGGGCCACATGCGGCCCGCTGAGGCCATTTATCCGGCCCACCAGTGATTGACAGGAGCACAGGGAAAAGAGAGCAAGAAAGAAAGGGGAAAGAGAGGGAGGGAAAGAGAAGTGGAGAGGAATGAAGGAAGGAAGGAAGGAGGGAGGGAGGGAGGGAAGGAAGGAAGGAAGGAAGGAGAAATGGAGGGACAGAGGAAGGAAGGACTGTTTTGGGGTGGTGGTAATTTTTTATTTTTCTCTTAACATACATTCAAACAATACAGTGTACAATCTAATTTTCCATGAATAAAATGCGGTATTTTCTTAGTAACTAATATCAATCATCAAAAAAGTTGCAAAAGTTTTTTTTCTAATTTTGTCATCCAGTTACATTCATTTTTTAAATTAAATTCCCTCCTTAATGTTCCTTCAAAAAGTACAACACCAATTATTTTCTAACTTATTAACCATTATGCCAAAGTGCTTCCTTCTTTCTTTAGACATTTTTCTATAAGCCAAGAAAATCTTGTATAGCCAATCAGATGTTAACAAAAGAAAATTAAAAACAAAACATAAACATATATGAATTTCAGACTTCTTCCCCCCCCTCTAAATAGTACATTCCCATTTTGTTTTTTACTTTAAGATAAGGTATGTGCAGTGTGCATAGGGATTTGTTCTTTTTTATACATTATCTACTATATAAAGTGTATGTACACATAGCTCTTCTAAAATTATACACATTCAACCTCATTTACTGCGATAGGAAAAATCTACCCAGAGCCCAGAAGGGAAAAAAAGAAAAATAAATTCTAATTTTTTCCTACCGGTTCTGCATACCTGAATGTACCCATAGGAGCCCATCACTGGCTGTAAAGCACTGTGAAGCGGTATACAGTGTTCCCTCGATTTTCGCGGGTTCGAACTTCGCGAATAGCCTATACCACGGTTTTTCAAAAAATATTAATTAAAAAATACTCCGTGGTTTTTCCCCCTATACCACAGTTTTTCCCACCCGATGACATCATATGTCATTGCCAAACTAATAATTTTTGCAAATAACAAAAAAAATAATGATTGTTAATAAATAATTATGTTCATAAATATCAGGATCACTAAGTGCCTTATTCAATGGTGAGTACCAGTAATAATGGTGAGTAAATGGTTGTTAAGGGAATGGGAAATGGTAATTTAGGGGTTTAAAGTGTTAAGGGAAGGCTTGGGATACTGTCCATAGCCAAAAATAGTGTATTTACTTCCGCATCTCTACTTCGCGGAAATTCGACTTTCGCGGGCGGTCTTGGAACGCATCCCCCGCGGAAATCGAGGGAACACTGTATAAGTCTAAATGCTATTGCTATTGCTTCATGATTTGGGAAAAGCCTAAGTCAGAATAGGAACGGTCCTGTAAGTCCTTGTAACTGCAGGAGCAAGTACTGGGATCGATTTGCAGGCTTCCCTTGTCTTCTCTGGCTTTAATTACCCAGACATTTCCCCATCCCTGAAAGGCGCGATATTAATAAGAGGCCTTTGAATTACCACCAAAGCACTGAAGCAGGAACCTGAGCCAAGGGTTGAGAATGACAGATTGTGCTGCCAGGTGTCCGCAAAACACTCTACCTGGCTCGTCTCTTCTTCTCCGCTCCTGGAATACAGGTGGTCCTTCACTTACGACTGCAATGGAGCCCTTCCCCAGTTTGTGTCGCTAAGCGAGACATTTGTTCAGCAGGTTTGGCCCAGCCTGATGACTTTTCTGGCTGGGGCGGCGAAGCGAATCGTTGCAGCTGTTAAAGTTAGTAACAGCTTACGACTGCAGCTGAGCCCAAAATGCCTGTCGTTAAGCGAGACAGTTAAAGGAATTTGGCTTTATTTTGGGACCGTTTCCCCCACGGTTATTAAATGAATCACTGCAGCTGTTAAAGTTAGAAACAGCATACGACTGCAGCTGAGCCCAAAATGCCTGTCACTAAGTGAGACAGTTAAAGGAATTTATTACCTCCAAGGTCCCTTCTAACTCTATTATTATTATTATTATTATTATTATTATTATTATTATTATTATTAATAATGTTCTGTCGGGCTCTCTGGTAGAATCCTCCCAAAAATTCACAGGTACAAATTTCAGACACACACACGTTTGAAAATTCAAATCAATGTTCTTTATAATGAAAATTCACTTAAACCAAGCCCTCTTTTGGTATAGCAAAGAGCACTCGTCTCCAAACAAACTGGTAATTTGTACAAGTCCCTTATCAGTTCTGTGATACTTAGCTTGCAGCTGCGAGGCAATTCACAGTCCTTCTTCTTTCACAAAGTGAAACACACTTTGCTCTGGTTTAGTTTCAAAGCGGAGAAAAATCAGCACACAAAAAGTCAAAGTCAGTAAAGCAGTCACGAAACACAACGATCAGATAATCCTCCACAATGGCCAAACCCACAGGCTGCTATTTATAGCAGCCTCACTAATGACCATAGCCCCACCCAACCACAGGTGGCCTCATTTTCTTTGATAATAATCTCTCAGTTGTTGTTGCCTATGCATCACTCTCCGCATGTGTGGCTGTATAATTAACTCTTGTTCTGAATCCAAGGAGGAGCTAGATAATTGATCTCCTTCTGAGCTGTCTGCTCCACTCTCCTCCTCCCTGTCACTCATGTCTTCTTGGTCAGAGGAGCCTTCATCAGCAGATTCCACCGGGGGCAAAACAGGCCTGCAGCATGTGGATGTCTCCCCCACATCCACAGTCCTTGGGGCAGGAGCTGGGCCAGAGCTAACCACAACAAATAATAATAATTTATCATCATCATCATCATCATCATCATCATCATCATCATCATTTTATCCACAGAAACAGTAATACACAGCAAACGAGATTGATATGCTGGATTTCTTATCACAATATCACAAATCGGGCACTTCCCAAGTGTCTAGAACTGTGTGATGTATTTTCGTACGATACGTGGAGATCAAAGTACGGTGGCCTTTTGCAACTGTGACAGATCATGACTTTGTCAATGTTTATTGTCTTCAAATATCGGCCGAGGTCTTTTGGCACAGCACCCAATGTGCCATTTACTACTGGGACCACCTGAACTGGTTTATGCCAGTCATTGTAGTTCGATTTTAAGATCCTGATATCGGCTACGTTTTTCTTGTTGTTTTTCATCAATTGGGCTATCACCTGGTATGGCGACATCAATGATCCACACGTTTTCCTTTTCCAGAGTCGTGAGGTCCGGTGTATTGTGTTTCAAAACCTTGTCAGTTTGAATTCGAAAGTCCCAAAGTATTTTGGTATGTTTGTTTTCAATTACTTTCTAAGGTTTATGATCCCACCTGTTCTTCACCACTGGTAGGTGGTACAGTGGTACCTTATGATACGAACCCCTCGCCATACGAACAACCCGAGATACGAACCCGGGGTTCGGATATTTTTTGCCTCTTCTTACGAACGTTTTCCGTCTTACGAACCCACCCCCGCCACCCGGCTGTCGCCTTTTGAAACAGCCGGGGGGCTTCCCAGTGTCCTCCTGAACCCGAACGCCAAACACGAACTTCCGGGTTCAGCGTTCGGGAGGCCGCCGAGAAGCCCCCCGGCTGTTTCAAAGGTGACAGCAGGGCGGCGGGGCTTCTTGGCGGCCACCCGAACCCGAACTTTTGCCAAACCTCCGGGTTTGGCATTGGGAGAACGCTGAGAAGCGCCTGGCTGCTTCAATTGAAACAGCCGGGCGGCGGCATTTTTTCCCCGTTGCACGCATTAATTCATTTTTCATTGTTTCCTATGGGAAACAATGTTTCGCCTTACGAACTTTTCGCCTAACGAACATCCCCCAGGAACCAATTAGGTTCGTAAGATGAGGTATTACTGTAGTTGTGGCCCAGGTTTCAATAGGCCTCTCGGCTATGTAGTTGAGCCTCTGTTTATAGTCCATCTATGTGATTTTCTTGCAGTATTATTATTATTATTATTATTATTATTATTATTATTATTATTATTATTACTACTACTACTACTGTCATCATCATCCTTTGGGAAGTGGGGAAGGGCCCCTGTCTCTTGTGTAGAATATCCACGTGGTGAATTTTCCTCCTGCTGTGAAAAGCAATTATCTTTGGCAACTCTAAAGAGAAATAAGTATAGCGAGTATTTTCACTGTTGCTCGAAAAGAAATATCAACAAGAGTAGTTATTATTTCTCTACTTCATAGTAGGTCCAACCCTTGCTGGGCATAACGTGTTGATACACAACACATGTCACAGCTTTATTCTTTTTTTCTTCTTCTTCCAAATTAAGTAACATGTTGATGCTTCAACAATAAGTCCTCCACGTCTATCTAGCATTTATTTATTATTTATTTATTTATTGGATTTGTATGCCGCCCCTCTCCGTAGACTCGGGGCGGCTAACAACAGTAATAAAAACAGTATGTAACAATCCAATACTAAAACAACTAAAAACCCTTATTGTAAAACCAAACATACATACAAACATCTCCAGCATTCGAAATGATCTGAGCTGGCCGGTATTTTGGGTTGAGATTTCAACCCATCTGCAAACGAGTTTGATTTGATGCAAATTTCTCCTATGGCAATCCAATCGAGACATTGGGTGGCGCAGTGGTTAGAATGCAGTATTGCAGGCGAACTCTGCCAACTGCCAACGGTTTGATTCTCAAAGTTTTATTTATGCATTTATTTATTGTTTGTATTTATATTATATATTTATGTATAAAACAATGAATACATTTTGAGTTGAGTCACTTTTCCCTCTAAGTTTGGTAAAAACGAGGACTCAACATTGCTGGGGGAACAGAGTCGATAAAAATGGATGATTTTTTTAAAAAATTGATTTTTAAAACTTTTAAATCCGATTTTTAAATTTAATTTTTTTTATTTTTATCAAATTTATTTTTTTTTAAATGCTTTTGGAGTAAAAATCCATCTTAAAGTAACTTTCTACTGAAGCTACTTTAAAAATGTAGTTTACTCAGCATGAAATGGAGCTTAGTATATGTAGCACGAGGCTGCGTATTCTGCAACATTGGGACAGTCGGTGAGTCAACAGCAGGTCGGAGGAGGAACCGCTGTGGGACAGAGATGACGGTTGTTCTTTAAAAATTATGATTTAAATCAAGTTGATTTAAATCAAACCCACCCTGTGGGGGGATGATGCCGACTGTGTAAACTGCTTAGAGAGGGCTGCAAAGCACTGTGAAGTGGTATATAGGTCTCAGTGCTATTGATTGATTGATTTGATTTGATTTGATTTGTATGCCGCCCCTCTCCGTAGACTCGGGGTGGCTAACAACAATAATGAAACAACATGTAACAAATCTAATACTTAAATTAGTTTAAAAGACTCTTATTTAAGAAACCAACTATTGCTATTATGTTAGGCTTCCTTCCTTGTATGTACACCTTTGAGTAAGGTGTTTTCTCTGTGGAACTGAAGGATTTGAGGACTTTTGAGGTTTTATCATTTCCAGATAATTAGAGGCGGCAATTTGTGGTGGCAAGTGACCTCCTTTTGAGAGAAAGGAGCATCTCTCATCTCTTCTGAAATCACTGGTGTTGAATTTAGATGGTATAGCATCTTAGACATTTTGAAGAAGAAGGAGTGAACCTATTCTCCAAAGCAGCTGAGGGTAGGACAAGAAGCAATGGGTGGAAACTAATCAGGGAGAGAAGCAACCTAGAAAGAAGGAGAAATTTCCTGATAGTTAGAACGATTAATCAGTGGAACAGCTTGCCTCTAGAAGTTGCGAATGCTCCAACATTGGAAATTTTTAAGAAGATGTTGCATAACTATCTGTCTGAAGTAGTGTAGGGTTTCCTGCCTAAGCAGGGAAGGGTTGGACTAGAAGACCTCCAAGGTCCCTTCCAACTCTGTTATTGTTGTCTTGTCGTTGTTGAAGTTGCATTTAATGGAAAGAGATTTGCCCAATTCCTCCCTGGTCAGGAGTTGTGGAATATCATAAGATTAGTTCCAACCCTAACTTTAATCCTCGCAATCCTGGACATAAATTGTTTCAACTCCTACTCTCAAAACGATGCTGTAGAGCACTGCACACCAGAACAAATAGACACAAGAACTGTTTTTTCCCAAACGCCCTCACTCTGCTAAACAAATCTGTGTATGCGCGTGTATGTGTGCAAGAGCATCCGTGTAAGGCAGGAGACCAAAAAGAGAAAGAGGGAAGGAAAGAAGGGAGGGAGGGAGGAAGGTAGGAAGGAAGGAAGATAGGAAGGAAGGAAGGAAGAAGAGAGGGAGGGAGGGAGGGAGAAAGAAAGGAAGATAGGAAGGAATGAGAGGGAGGGAGGGAGAAAGGAAGGAAGGAAAATAGGAAGGAAGGAAGGAGAGAGGGAGGGAGGGAGAAAGGAAGGAAGGAAGGAAGATAGGAAGATAAGAAGGAAGGAAGGAAGATAGGAAGGAAGGAAGATAGGAAGGAAGGAAGGAAGGAAAATAGGAAGGAAGGAAGGGAGGAGAGAGGGAGGGAGGGAGAAAGGAAGGAAGGAAGATAGGAAGGAAGATAAGAAGGAAGGAAGGAAGGAAGGATGGAAGGAAGGAAGGAAGGAAGGAAGATCTTCTGCGGAGCCTGCCTTCCTCCCCCCCTTTATTTGGGTAGAAGGAGGAGCAACCGGCCAGCGTGGGTTTTTCGCGATGGCTGCTGAGGATAGGCGATGCTTCTTCCATCCTGCAGCGTGCAGGGGGTCCCTCCTAGTGTAAGAGCCTCCCTCCCTCTTCCTGGGGAAGACGAAGGGCTTGACCATGGTGCAGGATGGGCATGGCCCTTTCGCCTCCCCCCCACACACACCGGTCCATCCTCCCCAGCCTCCGTCCCCATCACCCACCCGCATGAATGAATGAAGTGTCAACGCTTGGCTGCAAGATCTTCTCCCCGATGGCTGCAAGGTTAGTGCAACTGGCGTCCCCTTTCTTTCTTTCTTTCTTTCTTTCTTTCTTTCTTTCTTACTTTCTTCCTTCCTTTCTTTCTTTCTTTCTCCCTCCTTCCTCATTCTCCCTTCCCTCCTTCCTGTCTTCCTTCCCCTCCCTCTTTCCCCGCCTTCCTCCCTCTTTCCTTCTTTCCCTCCCTCTTCCTTCCTTCCTTCCTTCCATCCTGTGTCCCTCCCTCCTTCCTTCCTTCCTTCCTTCCTTCTTTCCCTTCTCTCCTCATCCTCCTTCCTTCCTGTCTTCCTTCCCCTCCCTCTTTCCCCACTTTCCTCCCTCTTTCCTTCTTTCCCTCCCTACCTCTTCCTTCCTTCCTTCCATCCTGTGTCCCTCCCTCCTTCCTTCCTTCCTTCCTTCCTTCCTTCTTCCCACCCTCCCCCTTTCCTTCCTTTCTTCCTCCTCCCTCCCTCCCTCTTTCCTTGCTTCCCTCCCTCCCTCCTTCTCTCTTTCTCTCTGGGCACGGAGGCTGCCTGGCTCTGCCCTTGGGTGCTTTCTGGGGCAGCCCAGTGAGTGCATAAATCCCGGAATCCATGTTGGCAGCAGCTGCTTTTCCCTTCCAGCGCGCGGCGCAAAGAAGTGTGGCGTTGTGTTTGTGTGTTTGTAGCTGGCCGGGGGGGGGGGTTAAGGGGGGAAGGGAAGCAGCCGGTGTGATATGACATCATGTTGCGGAGAGGCCTAGTCTGCCTCCTTCGCCTGGCCCCCACCTCCCCAACCCCTTTCATCGGGAAGGCAGGGCTCTCTCCCTCCCTTTGCCTGCCTGCTCCAGTATTTTTCCCCTTCTTCCCTTTGCCTCTCACCTCCGTTCCCCACCTCTGCAGAATGAAAAAAAGAAAGAAATCAGATTCACACACACACACACACACACCCCTCCAAGAAGTGCAGGGACAAGACAGGAGGATGTGTGAAAAGAGCCCTTAAATTGGTTCTTGTTTCCTTTTCCTTGGCAGAGGATGGGCTGTTGGGTGGACAGGGAGGAGGAGCCTTAACGCTGCATCCTCAGTGCTTTCCATTATTATTATTATTTTATTATTTTATTATTATTTATTTATTTATTTATTTTGTCCAATACACAATGAGGGTTTTAGTGGATATATATCTATATACACATAGTAAAATACACAATGAAGGTTATAGAGGAGATACTTATAGTAAAATATATCTGTGAAATAATAGAAAAGAAGATATAGTAATAGAACATATCAATGAAAGAATAGAAGAAGAGATATAGGAATAGAAGAAAGTTATAGGAGATATAGGAGAGCAATAGGACAGGGGACAGAAGGCACTCTAGTGCGCTTGTACTCGCCCCTTACTGACCTCTTAGGAATCTGGATAGGTCAACCGTAGATAATCTAAGGGTAAAGTGTTGGGGGGTTTGGGGATGACACTATGGAGTCCGGTAATGAGTTCCACGCTTCGACAACTCGGTTACTGAAGTCATATTTTTTACAGTCAAGTTTGGAGCGGTTAATATGAAGTTTAAATCTGTTGTGTGCTCTTGTGTTGTTGTGGTTGAAGCTGAAGTAGTCGCCGACAGGCAGGACGTTGCAGCATATGATCTTGTGGGCAATACTTAGATCTTGTTTAAGGCGTCTTAGTTCTAAACTTTCTAGGCCCAGGATTGAAAGTCTAGTCTCGTAGGGTGTTCTGTTTCGAGTGGAGGAGTGAAGGGCTCTTCTGGTGAAGTATCTTTGGACATTTTCAAGGGTGTTAATGTCTGAGATGCGATATAGGTTCCAAACAGATGAGCTGTATTCGAGGATGGGTCTGGCAAAAGTTTTGTAAGCTCTGGTAAATAGTGTGAGATTGCCAGAGCAGAAGCTACGTAGGATTAGGTTTACAACTCTTGAAGCCTTCTTGGCTATGTTGTTGCAGTGGGTTTTGGCACTTAAATCTTTTGTTACTAGTATACCAAGGTCTTTAACCGAGTGGGGAAATTATCTGTGATAATTTGATTATTCAGTTCGTATTTGGAGTTCAGATTCTTCTATTATTATTATTATTATTATTATTATTATTATTATTATTATTATTATTATTATTATTATTATTATCATCATTATCATTATCATCATTATTATCATTATTATCATTATTATCATTATCACCATCATTATCTCCATCACCATCATGCTGCTGCTGCTGTTGCTGATGATTATCGCTTTTATTTCTTAAACATGAAACTCAGTCAACTAAACATTTTTAAAAAATGTCACATATACCACTAACTGTCTTAAAATGTATGACATTCTGAGAAGTGCAGGTTTTTTGCACTTTCGCTGGTGTTATTGCAGGAAGCTGCAATTTCTTGATGTGTTTGGGGAAAGTTTTGGATTTAGTACCAAGTGCCCAATGACAATGGGTACCACTATCACATGTTTCATCCATAGCCATGTAGTTTCAATGGCCAGGTCATGATGATGATGATGATATTATTATTATTATTATTATTATTATTATTATTATTATTATTCTCACCATCATCATCATCATCACCATCAGCACCACCATCAATACAACACAGCAAACGAGATCACTATGCTGGATTTCATATCTCATCACCAGTCGGGCACTTCCCAAGCACCTAGGACTGCGTGATATAGCGGCGAATTATGTTTGCCGATCCGAGTAAAGCAGCCTTTTGCAATTGACAGATGGAGATTTTGTCAATTCCGATGGTTTTCAAATGTCCGCTGAGATCCTTTGGCACTGCGCCCAGCATGCCAAGTACCACTGGGGCCACTTTCACTGGCTTATGCCAGAGTCGTTGCAGCTCGATTTTTAAATCTTCGTATTTCACTAATTTCTCTAGCTGCTTCTCCTCAATTCTGCTGTCTCCTGGGATTGCGATGTCAATGATCCATACTTTCTTTTTCTCCACAATCAGGATGTCTGGTGTGTTATGCTTCAGAATTCGGTCAGTCGGAAGTCCCACAGTAGTTTTGCTTGCTCATTTTTGACCACTTTTTCGGGCTTATAATCCCACAGGGTTCTTTGCCACTGGTAGATGATAGTTCTGGCCCAGTGGATCATCTGTGCCACTGCAAGATGCTTGTAGTCAGTCTGTGCGATCTTTTTGCATCAGCTGGGTATTATTATTATTTATTAGATTTGTATTATTTCTTAGATTTGTATGCCGCCCCTCTCCATAGACTTCTCCAGAAGGTTTCGAGGGAAGGTCCCTGCAAGGTTCTGAATTGCCGTTGGCCAGTTAGTTCCATCAAGCATCATTATTATGATTATTTTCAAAGTGGGTCAAGTTCTTTTGTCATTGCAAGCGTGGATTCCTGGTCCTTTTTGCAAGGCCTGGTTACTATGGAGACCACAAAAGACATTTGCCATGCCTGTTCCTGGTCTGGGTCCAAAAAAACCACACACACTCTGGGACTGAGCAGGAACGGCCAAAGTTTGGAAAGTCTGGGGTGGGAGAGTTGTCGAGCAGGACCACAAATTGTCGTATGTCTCTAAATAGCACATAGCAATACCACTGAGATTTATATACTGCTTCATCATGCTTTTACAACCCTTTCTAAGCAGTTACGGGGTCAACGTCTTGTCCCCAACAATCTGGGTCCTCATTTTACCCACCTTGGAAGGATGGAAGGCTGAGTCAAACCATGAGCCAGTCAGGATCGAACTGCTGGTAGTCGGCAGAGTTTGCCTGCAATATTGCATTCTAAACACTGCATCAATATGGCACATCTTTCCTTCCTTCTTTCCTTCTTTCCTTCTTTCTTTCCTTCCTTCTTTCTTTCCTTCTTTCTTTCTTTCTTTCCTTCTTTCTTTCCTTCTTTCCTTCTTTCCCCCTTTCCTTCCTTCCTTCCTTCCTTCCTTCCTTCCTTCCTTCCTTCCTTCCTTCCTTTATATATTGGCAGCGGTTTGCTCTCCAGCCTTGTTTCAATTTACTTTCTGAACATTTTATTACCAGACTAGGTAACATCATCAGGATTTTCTTGTCTTATTCGTCTTACCTTATAGATGTTTTGTGAGCCAATGTGGCCGGTTGTGTGATTGGTTGTTTGCTACAAACTATATTTAAATTCTGGGCAGTTGATTGGTTCTCTTGTTCAAATGGTCTGGTTTCTTACATATTCATATGCTGGATCCAGAATATTTATTAATATATGTGTACACCCACCCATATATAAATCAGTGTCCATTTTGAATACGTATCAGAAAGGGGGAAACTTGAGAATTGACAACATTGATGCGATCTGGAACAAAGCTGTGACTGAATCTAGATGTTCTGAGTCGGGTACCACGAAGACCCCTCTTAGAAGGATAACAACAAAAACTGCTCACGGAGGGGAGCATCCCTGACAATATTGCAGACCTGATGTAGCAACACTTATATACCATGTCCTGGATCAGGGGGGTCAAACTGGATTTATTTGAAAGCTGAATCACCGTGGTAGTTCTCCCCCATGGACCAGCCGGAGGGTCAGGGAGATGGGATAGAGGCCTCCTGGAGCACCCTGCTGGCTAAAATGGGTGTGAAGGGGCGTGTGGCACATTTTGACCTGCAGGAGGCCATCGAGGCTGAAAATTGGATGTGGTGTGAGTGGGTCTGTGTTGGGGCGGCGTGGCTGCCAAAAACACTGCAGGCCAGTCCTTTGCTATTTCCAGGCCATTTTTAAGAATCCCAGCGGCCGATTAGGTCCCACAGAGTTGGCCTTCTCCTGGTCCCGTCGACTGAACAATGTCGTCTGTCGGGACCCAGGGGAAGAGCCTTTTCTGTGGCGGCCCCGGCCCTCTGGAACCAACTCCCCCCAGAGATTAGGACTGCCCCCAGCCTCCTCGCCTTTTGTAAGTCATTAAAAACTCATCTCTGCCACCAGGCATGGGGACATTAACACACACCCTAATTGTCAAGGTTGGTGTATGGTTTGATTGGATTGTGTAATTATTTTATTATAAGGGTTTTAAATTGTATTTTTAAAAATTGGGTTTGTACACTGTTTATGTTGTTGTGAGCTGCCCTGTGTCTTCAGAGAGAGGCGGCATACAAATCCAATAAATTATTATTATTATTATTATTATTATTACTACTACTATTATTATTATTATTAATAATAATAATAATAATAATAATAATAATAATAATAATTTATTGGATTTGTATGCCGCCCCTCTCCATAGACTCGGGGCGGCTAACAACAATGATAAAAACAGCATGTGACAATCCAATAATAAAACAACTAAAAACCCTTATTATAAAACCAAACATACACACAGACATACCATGCATAACTTGTAATGGCCTAGGGGGAAGGAATATCTCAACTCCCCCATGCCTGGCGGTATAAATGAGTCTTGAGTAGTTTATGAAAGACAGGGAGGGTGGGGGCAATTCTAATCTCCAGGGGGAGTTGGTTCCAGAGGGCCGGGGCTGCTACAGAGAAGGCTCTTCCCCTGGGGCCCACCAAACGACATTGTTTAATCGACGGGACCCGGAGAAGGCCAACTCTGTGGGTCCTTATCGGTCGCTGGGATTCGTGCGGTAGCAGGCGGTTCTGGAGGTACTCTGGGCCAATGCCATGTAGGGCTTTAAAGGTCATGACCGACACTTTGAATTGTGACCGGAAACTGATCGGCAGCCAATGCAAGCCACGGAGAGTATTATGATGATGATGATGATGATTATTATTATTATTATTATTAGTCAGATCCAGCCCGTGGGCCTTGAGTTTCACACCCCTGTCCTGGATAGAACATACTGAACTTGCAATAATCTCTTTTTATTTGGGAGTTTAGGGATCCATAGTCCCGAAGTTATATGTTTTCTCTCGCTACCCGGTGTGGCCAGCTGCGCCAAGTTCCCCGTGATGGGTTTCTCACTCGAGGGTCTCTCTCTTCCTTCTCACCAGCACCGCCAGTAACTCGAACCGCAGTACGCCCGCTTGTTCCCCAGTCCTGCGCAAACGCTCCCGGTCTCCAACGCCACAGGATCCCCAAGGAGACACCATGGTGGAGAAGGGATCAGATCACTCTTCTGACAAATCTCCTTCCACGCCCGAGCAAGGCGTGCAACGAAGCTGTTCCTCCCAATCCGGTCGTGGCGGGACCAAGAATTCCAAGGTGAGTTTACGTGTTCATTGCCGAGCGCTCTTCCATCGTCTCGTACACCCTCCTTTCTCATTCTGAGTTTTGCCTCTTTTTCACTGTCTCACTTTATCTCGATTTTGAGGCCTGATGATCAAGTCTTGGCTAGAGGGGTGCGGTGCCTACAGGTGGCAACAACCGTACAGTGATAAAACTAGCGCTTAGACTTATATACCACTTCACAGTGTTTTTACAGCCCTCTCTGTTTACACAGTCAGCCTCTTGCCCCCAACAATCTGGGTCCTTATTTTATCAACCTTGGAAGGATGAAGGATGCCACCGGACCAGATTATCTCAGGGACCGCCTTCTGCTGCACGAATCCCAGTGACCAGTTGGGTCCCACAGAGTGGATCTTCTCCAGGTCCCGTCAACTAAACAATGTCGCTTGGCGGGACCCAGGGGAAGAGCCTTCTCTGTGGTGGCCCCGGCCCTCTGGAACCAACTCCCCCCAGAGATTAGAATTGCCCCCACTCTCCTCGCCTTTCGCAAGCTACTTAAAAAAACCCACCTCTGCCGTCAGGCATGGGGGAATTGAGATCCTCTTTTCCCCTAGGCCTTTACAATTCTATGCATGGTATGTATGTATGTATGTTTGGTTTTTATATTAATGGGGTTTTTCATCGTTTTTAGTATTAGATTACTATTGTACACTGTTTTATTGTTACTGTTAGCCGCTCCGAGTCTCCGGAGAGGGGCGGCATACAAATCCAATAAATGAATGAATGAATGGATGGATGAAAGGATGAATTAACCTTGATCGAACTCCTGGCTGTGGGCGAGTCTGCGGAGAGGGGAGGCATACAAATCTAATAAATAATAATAATAATAAAAAGTTGCAGCATTGTAACAATTACGCTGACATGGCTCTCATAAAAACATGTAGAATAGTCCATACATGCATTCTGGAAGGGAGAGAGAGAAATTCCCTGAGGATGTACTCCAGCACAAATCCAAAATCTGTATAGTCTGGACTCTGCAGGACAGAAGGGAAAGGGGGAGACATGATCGAAACATTTAAATATGTTAAAGGGTTAATTAAGGTCCAGGAGGGAAGTGTTTTTAATAGGAAAGTGAACACAAGAACAAGGGGACACAATCTGAAGTTTGTTGGGGGAAAGATCAAAAGCAAGATGAGAAAATATTATTTCACTGAAAGAGTAGTAGATGCTTGGAACAAACTTCCAGCAGACGTGGTTGGTAAATCCACAGTAACTGAATTTAAACATGCCTGGGATAAACATATATCCATCGTAAGATAAAATACAGAAAATAGTATAAGGGCAGACGAGATGGACCATGAGGTCTTTTTCTGAGGTCAGACTTCTATGTTTCTATGAAAAATAAACCTTTTAGTCTTGAGGATTGGATCCTGTAATCCTGGGACCTTCTTTCGTGATCGACGTCTCTTTAATGCAGGGGTCCTCCAACTCTTGACAACTTTAAGACTTGTGGACTCCAACTCCCAGAATTCTCCAGCCAGCATAGCAACATATACATAGCTGGCTGGAGAATTCTGGGAGTTGAAGTCCACAAGTCTTAAAGGTGCTAAGTTTGTTTTCATGAGATTCCTGGGCTGTCATGGCATGGCATTGCCAGCAGAGGGAGCGCTTTCCTAGCCTATCCACCTCCCAACTCCTAGTAAGCTTTGTGCAACTTTTACACCAACCCATATGTACTGTATCCTCATTTCACCTGGGGCCCCACTGCTTGGTTTACATGCTAGGAAAATATTTTAGAGTCAATTGAAAAGATTATCCTTTGCAAGAGTAATCCCATCCTTTGGAATGAAGCATTGGGGGCATGCAACGGGTTGTAAAAGCCTATTCTTGGAAAAGGCCTGTTGATATTGTGTGGTCCCAGATGTATGTCTCTTGTGCTTGATTTTGTGCCCTGGACAAGCTTCTCCAGTCAATTTATGTTGAAGATTAACATGCTGGCTGGTTTAGAAACATAGAAACATTGATGGCAGAAAAAGACTTCATGGTCCGTCTAGTCTGCCCTTATACTATTTCCTGTATTTTATCTTAGGATGGATATATGTTTATCCCAGGCATGTTTAAATTCAGTTACTGTGGATTTACCAACAACATCTGCTGGAAGTTTGTTCCAAGGATCTACTACTCTTTCAGTGAAATAATATTTTCTCATGTTGCTTTTGATCTTTCCCCCAACTAACTTCAAATGGTGTCCTCTTGTTCTTGGGTTCACTTTCCTATTAAAAACACTTCCCTCCTGAACCTTATTTAACCCTTGAACATATTTAAATGTTTTGATCATGTCCCCCCCCCTTTCCTTTCTGTCCTCCAGACTACACAGATTTGAGTTCATGAAGTCTTTCCTGATAGGTTTTATGCTTAAGACCTTCCACCATTTTTATAGCCCGTCTTTGGACCCGTTCAATTTTGTCAATCTCTTTTTGTAGGTGAGGTCTCCAGAACTGGACACAGTATTCCAAATGGGGTCTCCCCAGCGCTCTATACAGCGGGATCACAACTTCCCTCTTCCTGCTTGTTACACCTCTAGCTATGCAGCCAAGCATTCTACTCGCTTTCCCTACCCCCTGACCGCGCTGTTCACCCATTTTGAGACTGTCGGAAATCATGACCCCTAAATCCTTCTTTTCTGAAGTTTTTGCTAGTACAGAACTGTCAATACAATACTCAGATTGGGGATTCCTTTTGCCCAAGTGCATTATTTTACATTTGGAAAAATTAAACTGCAGTTTCCATTGCTTTGACCATTTATCTAATAAAGCTAAATCATTTGCCATATTACAGAGCCCTCCAGGAATATCAACCCTTTAACTATCTAAAGCAGAAGTTTTCAAACTTGGCGACTTTAAGACATTGTGGATTTCAACGCCAGAATTCCTCATCTAGCTTCATCTAACTTATCGGCTGCAGTGATTCATTTAAACAACCATGGCAAGAAAGCTTGTAAAATAAGGCAAACCTCACTTAACAACAGAAATTGCTTAACCTTAATGAACTCAATCTGTATAGTCTGGAGGACAGAAGGAAAAGGGGGGGGGGGACATGATCGAAACATTTAAATATGTTAAAGGATTAAATAAGGTTCAGGAGGGAAGTGTTTTCAATAGGAAAGTGAACGCAAGAACAAGGGGACACAATATGGGGTTAGTTGGGGGAATGATCAGAAGCAACGTGAGAAAATATTATTTGGCTGAAAGAGTGGTAGATGCTTGGAACAAACTTCCAGCAGACGTGGTTGGTAAATCCACAGGAACTGAATTTAAACATGCCTGGGATAAACATATATCCCTCCTAAGATAAAATACAGGGAATAGTATAAGGGCAGACTAGATGGACCAGGAGGTCTTTTTCTGCCGTCAATCTTCTATGTTTCTATGTAACCTTTTACAGATATATTCATTTACACATCCGTGGTCAAACCCCATAGAGTTCAGAGCCAACACTTAAGGAGATTCTGTAAAACCTTGTGGCATTGTTAGAATATATATATATTTTTAATCCCTCTGTGCCTGTTGGTTGTCTCTACTCTACGAGCCTTGGTGGCGCAGTGGTTAGAATGTAGTACTGCAAGCTGCTTCTGCCGACTGCTGGCTGTAGTCCAGCAGTTCAAATCTCACCACCGGCTCAAGGTGGACTCAGCCTTCCATCCTTCCGAGGCGGGTCAAATGAGGACCCAGATTGTTGGGGGCAAGAGGCTGATTCTGTAAACCGCTTAGAGAGGGCTGGGAAAGCACTATGAAGTGGTATATAAGTCTAAATGCTATTGCTATTACATCTGACCTTTCACCCCCCATGCACAGATATCCTTGCTTCATATCCTCTCCACCTTTAACGCTATAGATTCCTTTCCTTTCCTTTCTAATGTTTTCATGGCTTTCTTTTCTTTTCTTTTTTTCCCTGTTCTTTTCCAGTATGACAGATTAAACCTGATCAAAGTAAGAACTTGACACCCTTGTTTTCCTCAACATGCCCTCTCCCAATTTTCCTTTTTTGTCTTCTCCATCCTTTGTCCCTTCCCTTGCTTGGGTCCAAAAGAAAAGTTAGAATCTATTCAGAAAGTTGCTCTCAGCAGCCTTCAGCGAGAATCCTTGCAGGGACTGAGTAAACCCTTGCTGGGTCTGAAGCAGTGGCGGCTTCCTACCAGTATGGATGAGCATGCTGCACTGATAGTAAACCTGGAGTTGTACGCGCAGCTTCAGGTCTCTGGCGTGCGCGCATACCCGTCCCAATAAGATTTTGCTTTTGCACATGTGCAGGAATCAAATTCCTTTAAAAAAATAAAAATCTTTGTTAATTATCTACATTAAAAGAAATACAGGGAAACCCCCCCCCCCAAAACCACAAAAACAAACAAAAACGAAACATGATCTATACCAGTGTTTCCCAACCTTGGCCACTTGAAGATATTTGGACTTCAACTCCCAGAATTCCCCAGCCAGCGAATGCTGGCTGGGGAATTCTGGCAGTTGAAGTCCAGATAGCTTCAAGTTGCCACGGTTGGGAAACACTGATCAATACAAACATATAAATAACCTCATTCATTGTTACAGTTGTATCTTGGACCCTCAATGATTTACACCCTTGCTAACCTACTTGTTGGCATCGCTGCTACAGCTTCCTTACTTTAGTTTTGTTTTATCAGCCTATTCATTTCACGTTTACATTGATGTTTCCTATATTGGCTGCCGATCAGTTTCCGATCACAATTCAAAGTGTTGGTCATGACCTTTAAAGCCCTACATGGCATTGGACCAGATTACCTCCGGAACCGGCTGCTACCGCATGAATCCCAGCGACCGATAAGGTCCCACAGAGTTGGCCTTCTCCGGGTCCCGTCGACTAAACAATGTCATTTGGCGGATCCCAGGGGAAGAGCCTTCTCTGTGGCAGCCCCGGCCCTCTGGAACCAACTCCCCCCTGAGATTAGAACTGCCCCCACCCTCCCTGTCTTTCGTAAACTACTCAAGACTCACTTATACCACCAGGCATTGGGGAGTTGAGATATTCCTTCCCCCTAGGCCATTACAATTTATGCATGGTATGTTTGTGTGTATATTTGGTGTTATAATAAGGGTTTTTAGTTGTTTTAGTATTGGATTGTTACATGCTGTTTTTATCATTGTTGTTAGCTGCCCCAGTCTACGGAGTGGGGCAGCATACAAATTCAATCAATCAATCAATCAATCAATCAATCAATCAATCAATCAAATTAAAATAAAATAAAATAAAATAAAATAAAATAAAATAAAATAAAATAAAATAAAATAAAATAAAATAAAATAAAATAAAATAAAATAAAATAAAATAAAAATAAAATAAAAATAAAATAAAATAAAATAAAATAAAATAACAAATATTATTATTATCTGAATCTTGACAGTTGTTAGTTTCACTCTTATCACCCGAGTCATAAATCCAAAGTTGATTGTTGAGCAACGATTTTATTTTATATATCGAATATATAAAAAGAAATAACACGGGAGGGGACACTTCCATGTGTGTGAGAATTCAGCAATTTTCACTCATACCCTCATTACTTCGAGGTTCGACTACTGCAACGCTCTCTACATGGGGCTACCTCTGAAGAGTGTTCGGAAACTTCAGATCGTGCAGAATGCGGCCACACGAGCAGTTATGGGCCTTCCTAGATATGCCCATGTTTTGTCAACACTCCACGGCCTGTATTGGTTGCCGATTAGTTTCCGGACACAATTCAAAGTGTTGGTAATGACCTATAAAGCCCTTCATGGCATCGGACCAGAATACCTCCAGGATCGCCTTCTGCCGCACGAATCCCAGTGGCCGATCAGGTCCCACAGAGTTGACCTTCTCTGGGTCCCATCGACTAAACAATGTCATCTGGTGGGACCTAGGGGAAGAGCCTTCTCTGTGGCGGCCCCGACCCTCTGGAATCAGCTCCCTCCAGAGATTCGAATTGCCCCCACCCTCCTCACCTTCCGCAAGGCTCTGAAGACCTATTTATGTCACCAGGCATGGGGGGATAAATATATCCCCTCTCTGACTAGTAAGATTTATGTATGGTGATGATTCTGTAATTTTTGACTGTTTTAATGATAGTGGGTTTTAGCTATAGTTTTTAATTATTAGATTTGTACTGCATTGCTTATTGTTTTTGTGATGCGCCTCGAGTCTTCGGAGAGGGGCGGCATACAAGTCTAATAAATTATTATTATTATTATTAAATTTTTTGGTCTGCGAATGCACGGAAGCAAAAAAACCCCCCCGAAATCTCTCTCATGTACCTGTCCCCTCACAAGATTTGGCTTCCTGCAAAATTTCACCGGGACATTTTATTTATTTATTTATTTATTTATTTATTGATTGATTGATTGATTGATTGATTGGATTTGTATGCCGCCCCTCTCCACAGACTCGGGGTGGCTTACAACAATGATAAAAACAGCATGTAGAAATCCAATTAATAAAACAACTAAAAACCCTTATAAAAAAACCTTGTAATGGCCTAGGGGGAAGGAATATCTTAACTCCCCCATGCCTGGCGGCATAAATGAGTCTTGAGTAATTTACGAAAGACAGGGAGGGTGGGGGCAGTTCTAATCTCTGGGGGGAGTTGGTTCCAGAGGGCCGGGGCTGCCACAGAGAAGGCTCTTCCCCTGGGTCCCGCCAAGCGGCATTGTTTAGTTGATGGGACCCGGAGAAGACCCACTCTGTGGGACCTAACTGGTCGCTGGGATTTGTGCAGCTGGGATATATGCGCCCACGCCAGAGACCCAAAACTGCACACAAAGCATACCAACAGCGATAGCAGCAACCTCCACCTGGACTGAAGGCTGGACAGGAGAGAGATTCAAACTAGGAGAAATTTCAGTTAGAACAATTCACCAGTGGAACGACTTGCCTCTAGAAGTTGTAGGTGCTTCTTCCCTGGGGGGTTTTCAAGAGGAGACTGGACAGACACTTAACTGGCAAGGATGTCCAACTTTAGCCCCTTGGGAGGCTTGTAGACTTCAGCTCCAGAATTCATTTACCTGCCTGTATTTCATCATCATATCTCTTACCTTTTTTTCCTTGTTTATGTTCCTTTCAAAAGAAAAAAAATACTCTGTCAATGTAGTAACCACCCAGTAGTTTTGTTCTGTGCTTGGTTTCCATTGTAGGTTTTAGATTTTCACGTGTATGTATGTGTATATGAATGTATGTGTGTGTGTATGTGTGTAGATCAGGGGTCTCCAACCTTGGCAACTTAAAGACTTGTGGACTTCAACTCCCAGAATTCCTCATCCAACAAAACTGTGGAATTCTGGGAGTTGAAGTCCACAAGTCTTAAAGTTGCCACAAGTTTTAAAGTTGCCAAGTCCCAGAATTGCTCTGCTAGCAAAGCTGAGGGATTCTGGGAGTTGAAGTCCACAAGTCTTAAAGTTGCCAAGTCCCAGAATTCCTCCACCTGCAAAGCTGAGGAATTCTGGGAGTTGGGGTCCACAAGCCTTAAAGTTGGCAAAGTTGGAGACCCCTGGGGTAGATTGTTGTGAGTTCGGGTTGAAGATGGCGAATGTGATTTCGCCGAAACATCGCAAAGACACTCAAAATATTACACGGGGAAAAACCCGAGCTCACAACAATCATATACCCATGAAAATCTATGAATACACACACACATATATGTTGTTTGCTTCTTAGTTAGATTATTGTTACTGTGTGTTTGTGTTGTACACTGCTCAGAGTCACACTAAATTGGACGGCTTTAAAAATCTCAAAATAAGTAAATAAACAGCTGCAACCTTAAAATATACTCCGAGGTTACCCACCTCCTCCCATGTTAATGTTTTAATGTTCAATGTTTTCATTGTTGTTTTCATGAAGTCGTAAACGGGCTAGAATTGCTCAACAATGAGATGGCCAATGTATATATAAAGAATAAATGCAAATAAATAAAATGTATTTATTTATTCAGCCATTCGCTTATTTGGACTCAAAACCAAGGATTTGGAAAGACGGCATCACAAAAACAACAGCAGAGCCTAAAATTCATAACACCAAGTTGCCAAATTTAAACCAGCAAACTTGGACTTAAAAAACCTCAGGTGATACTGTTACATTGCTGGCAATGTAACAGGTTTTTTTTAAATTGAGTATTGTGCCAGAGCATGAATTTCACCATTTGTATACAATTTAATTTACTTTACTTTTGTTTTGTTTTATTATTTATATTTATATTTATATTTATATTTATATTTATATTTATATTTATATTTATATTTATATTTATATTTATATTTATATTTATATTTATATTTATATTTATATTTATATTTATATTTATATTTATATTTATATTTATATTTATATTTATATTTATATTTATATTTATATTTATATTTATATTTATATTTATATTTATATTTATATTTATATTTATATTTATATTTATATTTATATTTATATTTATTATCATCATCATCATCATCATCATCATTATAGAATAGAATAGAATAGAATAGAATTTTTATTGGCCAAGTGATTGGACACACAAGGAATTTGTCTTGGTGCATATGCTCTCAACGTACATAAAATAAAATATACATTTGTCAAGAATCATGTGGTACAACACTTAATGATTGTCATAGGGGTCAAATAAGCAATGAAGAAGCAATATTAATAAAAATCTTAGGATATATGCAACAAGTTACATTCATACAGTCAACATGGGAGGAAATGGGTGATAGGAATGATGAGAAAAACTAGTAGAATAAAAGTGCAGATTTAGTAGAAAGTCTGACAGTGTTGAGGGAATTATTTGTTGTTGTTGTTGTTGTTGTTGTTGTTGTTATTATAATTATTATTATTATTATTATTATTATTATTATTATTAGATTTGTATGCTGCCCCTCTCCGCAGACTATGCTATACTATATTCTATTTACTACATTATTATTTTATTAATTATTTCATTTTTATGGTTTGTTTTGTTTTGCTTTATTGTTTTATTTTATTTTATTTCTTAATTTTATTTCCATGTTTTGTTTTGTTTTATTGTTTTATCTATCTTTTATTTTTTTCATTATTATTCTTTTATTTTATTATATAATGCAAGGCTCCAGCCTCTCTCCTGGACATTACAATTTCCTTATTTTTCACACTCTGTTCATGGGCAAAGTCTTCTTCTGCGCATGTGCAGAGGGTGAAAAAGTTTGCTTGACGGGGGCGCGCACGCAAAGGGAATATAAGTAGATTTCCCTACTGGGGAAATTGACATTCTGATATAATTTCTTGAGGAAGCAGATGACTATTGTAATTCCGCTAATATTTTTTTAAAGCCAACCAGTGATCATCAGCTTTATTTGATTTCTTTCAAAACCAGATAAATTTATTTATTTATTGAAAACATTTATGTAGCCCGCCCATCTTTCAGCTGACTCTCATCAGCTGCCAGTCAAGAATTAAAATACAATGTATTCCAGCATTTAAAAAACTATAAAAATGCAACCGGATTAAAACTTAATTTATTTGATTTCTTTCAAAATCAGATACATTTATTTATTGAAAACATTTACGTAGCCCGCCCATCTTTCAGCCAACTCTGGTCAGTTGCCAGTCAAGAATTAAAATATTCCAGCGTTTAAAAAACTATAAAAACGCAACCGGTTTAAAACGTAATACATTAAAACAACAGAAACCTGGCGCCAATCCAGGTTTTACTATAAAACAAATTTACCGTGACTGTATCTTTAAGTGTCCTATATAATGTCCCTTGTATAAAAGAGGAAAGTCCCTTGAAAGCATGGAAGAATTCAATTTGAATTCTTTTATTTTCTTTGTGTCTCCAAATCTTTTATTTTTTCATTATTATTATTGTTTTGTTTTATTATATATGTGCCACCAATCTCGTCTAGGGGTTGACTCTGGGTGGCTTCGAAACATTAAAAGGGCTGGATTAAAGTCAGATAAAAAAAGAACCACATTGGTGGAGTTCTTCAGAAGAGATGGCCTTGGTAGGGAGTCTGCACACAAGATACAATCCATAAAATTTCCTCCCTGCTAACCAGGTCCAAAACTGCCAGTAAAGCTCTAGTTGCAACCGATAAGGCCAAACTAAACAAGACGATGTATGTTTTCATCAGAGCGAGAACATTTGCAATCCACTCAAGGGAGGGGAAGCCATTATACTCTACATAAAGACCTGTGGTTATGAACAATGCCCCTTGCTTTGTTTCTCCAACCTGCCATTTCTAATGTCCAAAAGGACCTTGGTTGCCCTGAGTGAATCTATGCTTTGTTTTTTTTTTAAAAAATTGATCTTTCGGGATCTCAAAAATGAATGACCTGGAGCCAAAAAACCTTTGGAATAAACAAGGGTAATGGCTCATTCCGTAAAGCCTATCCTTTGGATAACTTTCCATTCTGAATATTTCTCCAAGGTGGATCCGAGGGCTGGAAGCGATCAACAAAACAGGGAGTGTTTCATCCAGCACCCTTTGAAATCCATGCTGAATTGAACACAAGCATTATCTTTGCTTTCGGAGTCGTCCGAGAGTTGAGTTGAAAATCAGGGTGGCTGGCTTGCAAGTTTGACAGCTTTCGCTCCCTTCTCACCTGCTACATTGCCTAGCCTGAATTTACCTCCTTTTTTTCTCCCAAGGTTACCCCATTGAGCTAGGCTGACTCATCCTTTGTTTTAGCTGAAAGAAACTAAGCTTAGATCTATATGAAGCCGTTCACACCTGAACAGCCCAAGAAACTGTCTTTGTGTCTATTATTTGCTTAAGTAAACAGGAGTGAATGTTGGCTTAACTGCCATTTCACACCCCAAAAAACTTCGGCCAAACCACAGAAGCATTCTATAACTTTACAAAAACCCCAGGCCCTCCGTCCCAATTAGTTGTCCATGTTGACTTTCTGTAGCAGCAACGATGTCTTAAGAAACGTAAAGTTATATAAATGCTTCATATCCCAGAGTTGAAGAAATTGATGAATAGATGCCATTTGACATAAACACACAGAGAGAATTGGGTGGTTCGAATTTGCCTACTGTGTCACCTGAAAATACACTCCCTTCAATTCTACCCAGGTTTTTATTTCAGCATTTCAATTCTCCTGCAGGCAGAACTCTTGAAAACACAACCCAGAATTTTTACATAACATCGGACGTGTTCTGACAATCAGATTAAATCTCAAAAGTTAAATAAGGTTCAGGAGGGAAGTGTTTTTAATAGGAAAGTGAACACAAGAACAAGGGGGCAGAATCTGAGGTTAGTTGGGGGAAAGATCAAAAGCAACGTGAGAAAATATTATTTGACTGAAAGAGTAGTAGATGCTTGGAACAAACTTCCAGCAGACGTGGTTGGTAAATCCAGAGTAACTGAATTTAAACATGCCTGGGATAAACATATATCCATTGTAAGATAAAATACAGGCAATAGTATAAGGGCAGGCTAGATGGACCATGAGGTCTTTTTCTGCCGTCAGTCTTCTATGTTTCTAAGTTTATCTTTAAGGACACCCGCTTCCTTGCCGTTTATATATCTTGGATACTTTACTGTGAGCCCCAAAGATAAATAGAATCTAAGATAATTGGCCGTATCATTTCTGTAAACTGAAATAATATCTGAAACGAGTAAGCAATGGGACACGTTTTCGAGATCTGCACAACAAGTCTGCGGAGAGGGGCGGCATACAAATCCAATAAATTAAATAAATAAATAAATAAATAAATAAATAAATAAATAAATAAATAAATCCAATTGAACTTCTAATGTTGTCGCAGATTGTAGCTTTGATTCTAGCGCCCATGGGCCGACACCAAATGAACCAAGTTGGTGATGTCATCATGACATCACCAGCAGGTCACTACCAGTTCGCCGAAACCGGTCTCAACTGGGCAGAACCCACCCCTGTAACCCACCTCTGCAATCAATGTTCTAATTTGGGCAACAAGTTGTGATAAAATGGCCATCCTAGAAGTCATGAAGTTTAATTTTTTTTCTTCCATCATGTCTGGTTTCAGGGATCCTAGCCAACCCTTGGCACAACATTTCCAAAGTTTGGGGTGTCCCCTTACCCCATTCTTCTTCCTTTGCGTACTCCTAAAACTTCCACACTAACTCCCTTTTTCTCTCTCTGTTTTTATTTTTATTTTCTCTCTACAGAAAAGCCAGAGTTGGTACAATGTAAGTATTTCAGCTTTCTTTTTTAAAAAAATTAAATAATTCCTTGTTGCTTGCATGAAGGGAAGAATGGTTGGGAAGATAGGAGCTTTTGCAATTTCATTTTTACGCATGAAAAGAAGGACGCGAAATGAGGGAAGATTTTGGGGTCGCCAGGGATATTAACTTTTTATTAACAAGAACCATGTATTGAATCATAGGTATTCTTCTGCATAGAAAGCCTCCTGAGACTGCTAGATTCTTAGTACCTGTGGTTGCAGAACATCGAAAGGAATCACATAATGATCTTTTTTTCTAACGATCCCATTTTATTCAGGTTTTTCTCAGCATAAGAAAACTTTATTGATTTTTTGAAAGTTGTGAGCATAGGAAAACTGTAATAACACTTTTAATCAAATTTGCTAGGTTGATAAGGGGCTACCTGACACCTCCTGGATTTTTTTTTTGCCTTAGAAAATGGACAAATTTTATTGAGCTCACATAGGCTGGAAATCAGACGCAGAATATGCGGGTGTATTGAGAAGGGAATGAATGTTATACTTGATGCAATTTTTAAAAAAATATTATGCTCTTTCCTTTTGTCCACATTTAAGAGTGTTATGTTGGAAATGCTGATGGATTAACTTTCAGGAGTATACATTGAATATATGTTGGGCGCATGATTGAATTCTTTTCCTGGGAGAAAAAACACATGGAGAATTTTGGATCTAAAGAGAAGAAACATTCTTTTCATTTGGGTTATTTTCACTCCATGTCGTGTCTTAGCCAAGACACCAGCAAATCTTTTTTCTCCCATATGGGGTCATCTTCTCTTAAGTATTGAAGCAACAAATACTTTTATTTTGACTTTTTGTTGAATAATGTGGCCTTCCCTGAACTTGCGCTCATGGTTTTTTAAAAAGAGATAACATTCAGATTATCAGACAGTTTCCGCTACAAAGGGGCCAGGGCACAAACACAGAGCATTTTGGGTGTTTTCAGATCTGATTTCCTGGGTGGTGAATTAATCCCACCAGTAATGGGCATCTCCCAGCTGATTTAGAGAACCGGTTGGCAGTAGTAGTGCGAGGCTCTGCCCATTCTCCTGGACATCACAATTTCCTTATTTTTTACACTCTGTTCATGCGCAAGGTCTTCTGCGCATGTGCAGAGGGTGAAAAAGTGTGCTTTAATGGGGGCGCACGCCCAAAGGGAAGATAGCTAGATTTCACCACTGGTTTGGATGTCCAAAAGTGACATTCTGATATAATTTCTTGAGGAAGCAGATGACTTTCTTAAGTCCTTCATTCAGTCTGACTATTTGACTTGTAATTCCGTTAATATGTGATCATCAACTTTATTTGATTTCTTTCAAAATCAGATAAATGTATTTATTTATTGAAAAGATTTATGTAGCCCACCCATCTTTCAGCCAACTCTGGTCAGCTGCCAGTCAAGAATTAAAATAATTGTATTCCAGCATTTTAAAAACGCAACCGGTTTAAAACTTAATACATTAAAATAGCAAAAGCCTGGTGCCAATCCAGGTTTTACTATAAAACAAATTTACCGTGAGTGTGTCTTTAAGTGTTCTATATAATGTCCCTTGTATGAAAGAGGAAAGTCCCTTGAAAGCATAGAAGAATTCAGTTTGAATTGTTTTATTTTCTTTGTGTCTCTAGATTAGGAGTCTTCAACGTTCAACTTTAAGAATATAATTGTTTATTGGCCAAGTGTGATTGGACACACAAGGAATTTGTCTTTGGTGCATATGCTCTCAGTGTACGTAAAAGAAAAAGATACATTTGTCAAGAACCATGAGGATAGAAACTTTAAGACTTGTGGCTTTCAATTCCCAGAATTCCTCAGCAAGCTTTGGAATTCTGGGAGTTGAAGTCCACAAGTCTTAAAGTTGCCAATGTTGGAGACCCCTGATCTTGATTGTGTGTGTGTGTATAAAGCATGTACACACACACTTTCTAGTTAAATACTTTTGTCTTCAAGTGTGACGTGACTCTTGACAACTACATAAACGAGCCCCTTTGTGTTCGTTGCCCAGCATTTTAAGACCTGCTGAGGGGAGAGAGAGGTAATTCAAGGCCATCCAGTTGGCTTCCATGCCTAAGGCCTAGATTTCCCCACACCTAGTCCAGCACCTTGACCTCTAGCAAGAATGATAATTAGAGTGTTGAAATTGGCTCGTAGTGCTAGCCGCTTGCTGCATTACTAAGTAATGGTGTTTGTACAACGTGAGTAATTGTATCGTAGGGGATTATCCATGATTGAGTGCAGTCAAGTAGATTCTCAATGGACATTTCCTTCTGATAACACCAAGGTAGCCGGCCAATAAGGTCTCCCAAGTGTGTTTTCATAGATGATCCTCCCAAAACATCTTCCAAAAAGGATAAATCATCGGTGTGGACTTTGTGATCTTAAGAGGTTGATGGTTAAAGCCCCCCAAAAGTTACAATTGCTTTCAAAGACTAGTTCCATGATGGTGAACCTATGACACGCTTGCCACAGGTGGCATGCGGAGCCATATCAGACATTGGCCTTATGTCCAGTGTGCATGTATACGCTGGCCAGCTGACTTTCGGCCTTGGAAAAGGCCGTTTCGCTCTCTGGGCACTTCAGGGAATCTTCCCTGAAGCCCCGGAGTACAAAAAAAAATCCCAAAGGGCAAACCGGGAGTTCGGAAACACACTTCCGGTTGCAAACCAGAAGTTGCGTTTCCGAACTTCCGGTTTCCCCTTTGGGGTTCTTTTTTGCACTCCGGGACTTCAGGGAGCTTCCCTGAACCCTCCGGAGTGCCAAAACCAGTACAACAGACAAACGGGGAGTGCGTTTTTCCGAACTTCCATTTTGGCCGTTTTTTAACCGTTCCAAGCTTCTGTGAGGCCAGTGTGAATGCATACGGAAGGGGGGGATTATGTGCAGGGGCAGTGCGATGAGCATGGGTGCCCATGCATGGGAGAGGAGGGAAGGGGTGCGGGCATGCGCACACATGCTGTCACAAGCCCAAGCCCCCCTTTTTGGCACAAACAAACCACAAAACAGGTTCACCATCACTGGACTCGGTAGTGGTTGGCTGAGCATTCTGTGACGGGTTTTGTAATTCATACATGCATGTAAGGCAGTGTTCCCCAACCTTGGCAACTTGAAGATATTTGGACTTCAACTCCCAGAATTCCCCAGCCAGCGAATGCTGGCTGGGGAATTCTGGGAGTTGAAGTCCAGATATCTTCAAGTTGCCATGGTTGGGAAACCCTGATGTAAAGCAAGCGGCGCCTGTCCTGTCCTTGTTGTTTTTATTGATGTCACCTTGTTTCTCCTCCACGAACCTTCAGCATGAAAGACAACACATCCGAAGAGTAAGCAAAGACTGCACTAATCCCCCCACCCTCGTCCTCAACGCTCGTTTCCCCCCGATGAAAACAGTGCTGGATAGAATAGGGCTGGTTTCCTTTCCCCCTCTTAAATCCAAGATGTCAAATTTTTTCCCTTGCAATCTTGAGTCCTAAGAGGCTGCCTGATTCGGTTTTACAATTCTAGCATTCAAAAAACAATCCCGTATGCTACCCACATTTGAGAGACACCTGTCGCCTTAAATTCTGATGGAAAAAACAACCCCCAAAAGAAATACAACTAAGGTTCCTGTTGATTATGTGGGCCACGTATTACTAATAAAACCGGAGCTGTAGAACTTATGCCTGAGAAAGGACTCAGAGCTTGTAGACCTCTGGTGGCACCCAGCTCTATTCTTGCAAGTTTTTTTTGCTGGTGGTTAGATCTCCTACCAACCTTATTTGTTGTGATGTCCTTCTTGCTGGTCCTCCCCGTCTCTATGGTTCCTGCGAACTTTCTGAGCTGCAAAGTTCCTCTCACCTTCCCACCTTATCGAGCATATCTCCACTGTAGGCTTTCATTGGTAGAATCTTGTGTCCATCCAAGCGCTATCTGCCTACCTTCCTAGAATCGTGTTCTTTTGTATGTTTGGACCATTTGGCTTGATTTGAACATGTTAGCCCTGATATTATCTTAAGATCACAGAGCCTTCTCTGTGGCGGCCCCGACTCTCTGGAACCAGCTCCCCCCAGAGATTAGAACTGCCCCTACCCTCCTCGCCTTTCGCAAACTCCTTAAAACCCACCTTTGTCGTCAGGCATGGGGGAACTGAGATATCTCCCTCGGGCCTATACAATTTATGTATGGTATGCTTGTGTGTATGTTTGTTTAATAATGGGGTTTTTTAATATTTAATATTGTAAATTATTAGATTTGTTATAAACTGTTTTTATTGTGTTGTGAGCCGCCCCGAGTCTACGGAAAGGGGCGGTATACAAACAAACAAACAAACAAACAAACAAACAATTTTTGGAAACTTCAGATCGTGCAGAACGCAGCCGCGAGAGCCATCGTAGGGCTTCCAAGATTCGCCCACGTTTCCACAACACTCCGTGGCTTGCATTGGCTGCCGATCAGTTTCCGGTCACAATTCAAAGTGTTGGTTATGACCTTTAAAGCCCTACATGGCATTGGATAGAGTACCTCTGGAACCGCCTGCTACCGCACGAATCCCAGCGGCCGATAAGGTCCCACAGAGTGGTCCTTCTCCGGGTCCCATTGACTAAACAATGTCGTTTGGCGGGCCCCAGGGGAAGAGCCTTCTCTGTGGAGGCCCCGGCCCTCTGAAATCAACTCCCCCCGGAGATTAGAATTGCCCCCACCCTCCCTGTCTTTCGTAAACTACTCAAGACTCACTTATACCGCCAGGCATGGGGGAGTTGAGACACCTTTCCCCCAGGCTCTTTTATACTTTGTTTTATGTTTGATATGAATGTGTTGCTTGGTTTTTTAAATAATGGTAGGGTTTTATATGTTTTTTAATATTAGATTTGTTCTACTATAATATTGTTTTTATTATTGTTGTGAGCCACCCCGAGTCTTCGGAGAGGGGCGGCATACAAATCTAATAAATTATTATTATTATTAGCTGGCATCTCACTCTTCTTGAGGATTTGCTGTGTTGGCTGACGATCTACGCTCCGTAGATTGTCCGTCACTTAAGACTGTGACAGAATTCGGAATGTCCTTTGTGAATCATGATGTAGAGGCATCCACGTGACTGGATCCAACTTTAGAACTTTGTTTGAACGAATGCCGTGTTTATTCAATGTTCATTCAGTGAATGTCATGGTCCTTCAGCAACTCCATGTATTCCCAAGGACATTTGTTGCCAAAAAGTCTGGAAATTGGCAAAAAAATGGGCTTGAACTGGAAGACTCTTGCTGTTCTGTTAAATATATTTCTGACTGAATGTATTCCAGTATTAATGGATGGCTCATTCACCTCTGAATACCTGTAACCGAGGCTATTGGCTTGATGCAAATAAAACGAAAGCATCAGTTGATAATTGTGTATGTTTTGCACTCATAAATAGTTTTTTTTAAAATAAAGATGAGCTACAGTACAATGATCACAATCATACAGTAGAGTAGAATAGAATAGAATGGAATCTTTATTGAGAGTGGAGTGGGGTGGAGTGGAATGGAATAGAGTAGAATAGAGTAGAGTAGAGTAGAGTAGAATAGAATAGAATAGAATCTTTATTGAGAGTGGAGTGGAGTAGAATAGAGTAGAGTAGAAGAGTAGAGTAGAATCTTTATTGAGAATGGAATGGAGTGGGGTGGAGTGGAATGGAATAGAGTAGAGTAGAGTAGAGTAGAATAGAATAGAATAGAGTAGAATAGAATAGAATAGAATAGAATAGAATAGAATCTTTATTGAGAGTGGAGTGGAGTGGAGTAGAATACAGAGTAGAGTAGAATCTATTGAGAATGGAATGGAGTGGGGTGGAGTGGAGTGGAATGAAATGGAACAGAGTAGAATAGAATAGAATAGTAGAATAGAATAGAATAGAATAGAATAGAACAGAATAGAATTCTATATTGGCCAAGTGTCATTGGACACAGAAGGAATTTGTCTTTGGTGGACATGCTCTCAGTGTACATAAAAAAAGAAAAAATACATTTGTCAAGAATCACGAGGTGCAACACTTAATAATTGTCCTAGTGTACAAATAATACAATCAGGAAACAATCATCCTCAATATAAATCATAAGGATACAAGCCACAAGTTGCAGTCGCCCAGTCCTCAGTAAGTCTCCTCTCGCCTTCTACTTTTTCTTAAGATCCGCACACAGCAGCTTCTCCTTCCCGCTATCTCGTGTGCTGACCACTCTACCTGCAGGCCCTTGGATCTGATGACCCTCGTCCCTTCTTTATGGTTCTTATGGACTTCCCCACCTGCTTCCGTCCCACGCGCTCTTCTTGACTTCCTCCTACCACGTTCGGCTGGGTTTTCGTGACCCAGAAAACGCCTTGCCTTGAAAGGAAGTCAACCAACCCAAGAGACCCAGCCACTGCGTCTCCTGCTACGTTATCCACCTCACCACCACCCAGTCATTACCTTTTTTTGCTCTTCCTGTACCACACTGTCCCGGCTCCTTCTGTTTGCAGTAGAGTTAATGTTTACACCTTCCTCGGCTTCTCCAAGGGCCGTTTCCTTCCACTTTGGGCAGGGTGAGCGAGATAAGGATCTTTCTGACCTTTCGGAGGTTTCTCCCATTCCTCCATTGATCCATCCATCCACCTCTCCCTCTAGACACGGGGAGACATCAATCAATGCAGCAGTGAAAGGGCTCCATTGTTTCCAGCTACCAGTTACCGTATTTTTCAGAGTATAAGCTGCCACCTTCCCTCCCCCCAAAAGAGGCGGAAAATTTGAGTGCGTTTTATACACCAAATGTAGTTTTTTCAAAGTTTTTTCCCCAGCTCGAGTGAAGCGCTAACAATCTTCCAGGCTTCCTACTCGCTCTGTAGAAGATTTTTTTTCCAGCCCTAAGTCTTTGCAGGCTTGTATGACGGTCTTGGTATATTCGGGTTTCTTCCCGTGTAGGATTTGGAAATTTCTGGCGACGTTTCGACGAGGTCACACTCATCATCTTCAGGCTGGTGTTTCTGTCCTTGTTCTAAGGCGAACACTGCGAGACCTAGATATATGACCTAGGTATATGTATGTAGATTGTTCTGAGTTCGGGTTTTGCCCCGTGTAATATTTTGAGTGTCTATATGACGTTTCGGTGAAATCACATTCACCATCATCAGGCTGAAGTTGTAAGCTTTGTGCTGCTATAGATACTATATTTACAGCAGCACGAAGCTTATAACTTCAGCCTGATGATGGTGAATGTGATTTCACCGAAACGTCGCATAGACACTCAAAATATCACATGGGGCAAAACCCATACTCAGAACAATCTACATACATATACCCGTGAAAATCTACGAAAACAGGGGGTGGACAAGAAAATGGAAACACCTTGCAGCTCTTCCGTGGAATCCAGATTTGTGAAGCTTCCTTCGAACAGTTTTTGTGGAAACTGGGTTCTGTACGTGTCTATTGAGCTCTGCAGTGATTTTAGGAGTGATTTTAGGAGGTGTGGTCTTGCAATCCGCTCTAACCATTCGCTTTAGAGTCCGACAGTCTCTCTCAGACAACTTCGACTAGAAGGTTATAACCCATTTCCTTAAACTTCTATTAAAAAAAAAGGTAGTTTAAAAAAACATATCAAATAACGGAATTTTTTAAAAAACATTAAAATATGTCAAATGTTGATTGATTTGGACATGTTCAAACATTATGATGCCAAAAAGTCACGTGTTTCCATTTTTTTGTCCACCCCCTGTATATACAAATTACCGAAATCGCTTGCGTGCCAATGTCCTCCCGTGAGATTTTGCGCAGAAGCAAAATCTCACTGAGGCGCATTCATGTGCACGCCGGAAACACATAGCTGTACACACAGGTCCATTTTCTCTACCGGTATGCAGTGCGGCCCGTACTGACTAGCAACCCAATACTGGTATGTGTGTGTGTCTATATGTATGTAAATAAAATCCAGATGGACCTTTATAAGATTTTAGATTTCATACTTTGTATTTTTATTCGAAATGTGATGTGAATGCACCATACAATAAATATACTGCTCAAAAATAAATAAATAAAGGGAACACTCAAAGAACACACCCTAGATCTGAATGAATGAAAAGTTCTCATTGAATACTTTGCACTGTACAAAGTTGAATGTGCACAAAAGCAGGTGAAATTGATTGTCAATCAGTGTTGCTTGCTAAGTGGACAGTTTGATTCCACAGAAGTTTGATTTATACTGTGTTGCTTAAGTGTTCCCTTTATTTTTTTGAGCAGCGTATATAGTAAGTCACCTTCCAGTAACGATTCTATTCCATGCAATGGAAAAGCTTCCTGGACATATTGATCCTTTTCAAACCAAAGAGAGGTTAATTCAGAGGTCTTCAAACTTGGCAACTTTAAGACTTGTGGATTTCCACGCCCAGAATTCTGGGTGTTGAAGTCCACAAGCCTTTTAAGTTGCCAAGTTTGGGTTACCCCTGGGCGAGTAGTTATCAAAAAATGGGAGTTGCCGTTGGAATCCCTGGAAAGCTCTCTGAATGACTTCAGACAGATTTAGTCATCGCTCACTCGGATGTGCCTCGCTTCGCTTTGTGGTTTGGGGCTACGTTTTACTATCAACAGCTTGCACCACACTTTCAAATCCTCAGTTGTCCTTCTTAGCGAGCCATTTAAGTTCCAACTTAAGTTGAACAAGAGAAGTTTTGAAAAGACCAAGAAGGTGTAGTGAGCAAAGCAGCGAAAGAAGTTCTCCAAAGTTCTTGATTTACCGCCTCGAAGGTGGAGTTGGTGAGCGAAAGGGGGCTCGGTTTTGTCCGTACTGTTCTCTACAACAGTGAGTGGGAAGCGAGCTCTGTTCAGTCAAACAGTCCCCAGCGAGGGAGGACTTTGGATTTCATGCTTGGAGATTGGCTCTCCGGTGTCGTCTTCTCTCCACCCATCCAAAACAAACTCGGCCCAGCCGCTCTGTGTTACAGGAAACATCTGCTGGATTGGGAGGGCCCAGGCTGGGTTACTCCAGGGCATTGGCCCAGAGAATCACCCAGAGGCTGAAATGTAAAGCATGTGCAAAACTTTGCTGTTGTCTTTTCCCCACCCGCTTCTTCTACAAGAAGTAGCAAAAAGAAAAGAAAAAGAACAGAAAAGAAGTCAAGAGCAAAAACCGTCTCTTCCTTCGGAGAAAAGGACTGAGTTCAGAAATAACCGTTGTGCTCATCCTGGATTCAGAGAGAAGGACTTCAAAAAACCAGAAGGAATTACTTGCAGTGCCTCCAAAGATAAGTCACAAAACTTGAGAAGATTCTGCAAGATTGTTGTTTTTTTGGAATAAGCATCTGTCGGCTCAAGACGGACTTGCTTGGTGGTTTCTCAGCCAACGGTTTAGAATTGCGAAGATTTGACACCGTTCAATCTCTGGAATTAGAAGCAGGATCCTGTTCGGAGCGTAAATATCGCTTAATCCTGGACACAACTTTTTTTTTTCCCCCAGAGAGCAGAAATGTTGGAGTTCCTCTAACTGTGGGAAGCTTTTGTGAAGTTTGCGTTGAAATAAGGGAGCTGTGTTTGGCTTGAGGTTGGAACGAACGTGGTCTTCTTAAATGGTCCAGGAGAGGGGGATTGCTTTCTTTACCCTCCAAAAAACCCCCACACATGAGTGGATGGGGGAAATTAGTCTAGTTGCCTTCAAGCAGGTGTGCCAACTCTGGTTACTTATTTTGGTGACCGGTTGTGGAAAGTGAAGGACGTTTGTCCAGCGTGCCGGTGAACGCTGAAGAAGGGAAGACGGCGCAGAGGTTATGGAAGTCCTCTCGGAATGTGGGACCCTGTGGAGCCTCCTCTTAGAATCGGAGGACCAGTGTCTGCTGTGCCACTTGAAATGGCTGTGCGACTTCCCCGAAGATGACAGTGATTTGGCCTGGGAAGAAATCCCAACTGTGAGTGGTGCCCTGTCCGGGAGAGGCCTCCTAGAGATGCTCTTCTCCTACTTGCTTAGAAGCAGCTTCTTGTCGATAGGCAGGAGGTTTTGCTAGTTTCCATTCTCTACTATTGCTTCGTGCGTTTACTTGTGGTTAAGGTGGGGGAGAAAATGATGGTGATGATGCGGCTCTTGAAGCAAGGTTTTCTTTTAATAAAAATGTTCAATTATTGTTTGGTCACGATTTGGTGTTAAGGCATCAATCATTGGGATGGAATGGATGGTCTTTCTGCTTGATTCCTGTCCGTCTTTCTTTCTTTCTTTCTTTCTTCCCTTCTTTCTCTCTGTCTCTCTCTCTCCCTCTTCCCTCCCTCCCTCCTTCCCTTCCTTCCTTTCTTTCCTTCTTTCTTTCTTTCCTTCTTTCTTTCTTTCCTTCTTTCTTTCCTTCTTTCTGCCTCTCCCTCTTCCCTCCCTCCCTCCCTTCCTTTCCTTCTTTCTCTGTCTCTCTCTCTCCCTCTTTCATCCCTCCCTCCCTCCCTTCCTTCCTTCCTTCCTTTCTTTCTCTCTCCTCCCTCCATCCTTCCTTTCTTTCTTTTTCTTTCTTTCCTGTCTTTCTCTCTCTCCCTCCCTCTCTTTGTCCTCCCTCCCTCCCTTTTCTTTCTTTCTTTCTTTCTTTCAGTCTGTTTGTTTACATATCAACTGATTTTTCTTTCTTACTTTAAATCTCTTTCTCTCTCCTCTCTCTCTCCCTCTCTTTCCTTCCTCCCTCTCCCTCCTTCTCCCTCCCTCCTTCTTTCTCTCCCTTTCCCCCTCCCTCCCTCCTTCCCTCCCTGGAATTGAGCACATCTTAGGGGAAACTTTGTAGGCAGAGACTAGAGAATCTCCCCCAGTTTGTCACCCTGGTCTTCCTTAGCTCCCTTTCCTTCTAACCAGCTTTCCACTCTCCCCAGGTGTTGAGTCCAACCTACAAACAGCGGAATGAAGACTTCAGGAAACTTTTCAAGCAGCTTCCCGAGACGGAGCGCCTCATTGTTGGTAAGGATGGTTCTTTGCCCAGAAAGAAAAAAATGTTTCCATTCCGCCCTCTCTCGTGTAAGTGCATTCAAGATATCAAGCAGTTTGGTCGTCTGGTTTGAGTCAGCATATCAAAGTGCCCCCAACGATGCTTTTTCCAAAAGGCAGCTGGAATTTCTTGGGGGTTTTCCTTGAAAATGTTTCACTTCTCATTTGAGAAGCTTCCCCAGAACAAAACCCCCCAAGAAAGTCCAGCTGCCTTTTGAAAAATCACCTTTGGGATAACCATGACCTGGATGATTAAGAATCTCCTTATCCAAGGCTGGAGATTTTGAACACTGAACTTCTTTTAAAAACTTTTGAAAACTAAACTTCCAACTTCTTTGATTGGAGACAAGATAATACTGGATCCACATTTGTTGCTGACTAGAGCCTCCTTATAGACTTTTGCCTGAAACAAAAAAAAGAAGAAGTTATGATTAGTTCAATATTTAAAACAAATCCAGAAAAAAAAAATTCATTTCCTTATTTAAGGAAAATTTGGCCTCCGAAGTGTTAAAGTCAGAGATTTGAACCTTTTGCTCCCTAACAATTGTTATCGCCTAATTAGCTCAAAGTCTGAATCAATAGTACATTTCTGTGACTTTTTAAAGGCAAGTTTACTTAATTGAAGGAGGAACTTTACTTCCAGTGGCAGGGAAAAGGAAGTTTTATGTTAGCCAACTTAATGACAACTAAGCGTAACTAATTAGAAAACTCTAGTAGATTAAAATTGGAGTGCAACTTAGATCATTGTACTATTGTTTTTTAAGTGATAAATATTTGTATATTGATTCTTATTGAAGGTGTATGTGATGTATTCTTTTATGTTATAGATGTGGAGGAGAAAAATAAAAAAAATTAAAAAGGAAAGAAAAGAAAGAAAACTAGTAGTAAAAGAAGAAGTAGTGTTGTTTTTTATCCATGACAATGCAAAGGGCCAAACTTGGCAAAACTTCATCTAAATCCATCAACAATTAACAGCAAAGATTTTATTCTTTAGTGGATCTTACTGGTGTAATATCTTGGCTGCCAAAATGTACACCAGGATTGGATGTCAGCGAAGAATGAGTTGTCTCTATGTCTTTGTTAGCAAAAACTTCAGAAGAAAAGGATTTAGGGGTAGTGATTTCTGACAGTCTCAAAATGAGTGAACAGTGAAGTCAGGTAGGTAAAGCAAGTAGGATGCTTGGCTGCATAGCTAGAGGTATAACAAGCAGGAAGAGGGAGATTGTGATCCCGCTATATAGAATGCTGGTGAGACCACATTTGGAATACTGTGTGTTCAGTTCTGGAGACCTCACCTACAAAAAGATATTGACAAAATTGAACGGGTCCAAAGACGGGCTACAAGATTGGTGGAAGGTCTTAAGCATAAAACGTATCAGGAAAGACTTACCGTAATGAACTCAATCTGTAGAGTCTGGAGGACAGAAGGAAAAGGGGAAACATGATCGAAACATTTAAATATGTTAAAGGGTTAAATAAGGTCCAGGAGGGAAGTGTTTTTAATAGGAAAGTGAACACAAGAACAATGGGACACAATCTGAAGTTAGTTGGGGGAAAGATCAAAAGCAACATTAGAAAATATTATTTTACTGAAAGAGTAGTAGATCCTTGGAACAAATTTCCAGCAGACGTGGTAGATAAATCCACAGTAACTGAATTTAAACATGCCTGGGATAAACATATATCCATCCTAAGATAAAATACAGAAAATAGTATAAGGGCAGACTAGATGGACCATGAGGTCTTTTTCTGCCGTCAGTCTTCTATGTTTCTATGTTTCTTTGACTGCTAACACTATCTGGATTTCTGCAGCCAGACCTATCTGTTTCCAACGGCTGTGACATCTAGATTAACCCTCAGATACTTCTTGTTTTTAGAAGTTATGCATGCTCAAGTGTGAAAAATAGGCAGCTTGAATTAATTGTTGTAGCTTGAATTAATGTTGATTCAAAACAGCAAGAAAGCTGCTTTGGTTCCATCCAATCTTGTTTGGAGAACTGGTTTGGAACAACCTTTGACCAGGAAGAGGAAGAAGTGTTTATCTATGGATTATCAAGAGAGTTCCCACTTTATGATCTTCTTACTTAATTGTTGTTGTCGTTAGTTGCGTAGTCGTGTGTAACCCAGACGACCTATGGATAATGTCCCTCCAGGGCTTCCTGCCCTCTACCATCCATTGGAATCCATTGAGACTCATGCCGACTGCTTCAGTGACTAAATCCGGCTACCTCATTTGCAAGAATGTCTCAACTGGGCGTGATCTCTGCTTGGCCACGCCCCCAAACTGGCTCTTTGAAAGGCGCCATAAATGCCGCCATCTTGTTTTTGGCTTCCGCACTTGCGCAAAAGCTTGGTTTTTGGCACTACACTGACAAAATTCACTTACCAGTCAGGTCCCACAGAGTTGGCCTTCTCCAGGTCCTGTCAAGCAGACAATGTCGACTGGTGGGGCCTAGGAGAAGAGCCTTCTCTGTGGCGGCCCCGGCCCTATGGAACAAACTCCCTTCAGAGATTTGTACTGCCCCCATTCTCCCCGCCTAAGGTTCTGGAAACTCACCTTTGTTGACAGGTCTGGGGTCACTGAGCTGCTGATATCTAGTCCCAGCCAATTATTGAATCTATGTATGGATGTGATTGATTAATGTTAAGTATTGGGGTTTTAAGACAGTATTTTAAATGTAGATTTTAGTGTAGGTTTTTAATGTGCTTTGCATAACTTTGCTGTAAGGCGCCTTGAGTCTCAAGAGAAGGGCGGCATAGAAATGGAAGGAAGGGAAGAAGGAAAGAAGGAAGGAAGGAATAGGGAGGAAGGGAGAAAGAAAGAAAAGAAGGAATAGGGAGGAAGGAAGGAATGGGAAGAAAGGAAGGAATAGGGGGAAGGAAGGAATAGGAAGGAAGGAAGGGAAGAAGGAAGGAAGGAATAGGAAGGAAGGAAGGAATAGGAAGGAAGGAAGGGAAGAAGGAAGGAAGGAATAGGGGGAAGGAAGGAAGGAATAGGAAGGAAGGAAGGGAAGAAGGAAGGAAGGAATAGGAAGGAAGGAAGGAATAGGGGGAAGGAAGGAAGAAATAGGAAGGAAGGAAGGGAAGAAGGAAGGAAGGAAGGAATAGGAAGGAAGGAAGGAATAGGGGGAAGGAAGGAAGGAATAGGAAGGAAGGAAGGGAAGAAGGAAGGAAGGAATAGGAAGGAAGGAAGGAATAGGGAGGAAGGAAGGAAGGAAGGAAGGAAGGAACGAACGAACGAACAAACAAACAAACAAACAAACAAACAAATTGTTATATATTGTACTATTACTGTTGTGAGCCGCCCCAAGACTACGGAGAGGGCGGCATACAAATCTAATAAATAATAATAATAATCACTTAGCCATATAAATTTGTGGTCGCAATGAAATGTATTATTCTCCCTGGTGCAATCTCTATAGTCTGCCCATGATCTTCGTGATGGACCCCTATTTAAAAGATGCTTAAACAATTCCCGCTGCCAAAAAATATTCTTTTTCCCTTCTACCCCGTTCTTTATCTTTCCCAAATTTGTTTTTCCCTTGTCGTTGTTTAGACTGCGAGCAACCCGACATGCCTCTGTTGACTTTCCACGGCGTGCAGCATCACCCAGTTCTATTTAGGTTCTTTATAAATATTTATGTCCTTTTCGCTGCCTCGTGTCACTCCCTCGCCCCTTTCCTTCCAGATTACTCCTGTGCCCTTCAAAGAGATATTCTCCTGCAAGGTCGACTCTACCTCTCTGAAAACTGGATCTGTTTCTATAGCAACATCTTCCGCTGGGAAACCTTGGTGAGTGGTCCTCTCCAGCCCAGCCCAGCCCACCTCATTGACTTCCCCTGGAAGTTTGCATTTGCTCCCCAGATAACTTTGTTGCTTGTGTCTTTATGGTTGATATTGTTTTATTTAGTTTCCTAGTACATTTATGTGGATTCTACCATTAAGTGTTGTGTCTTATGATTTGTGATGAACCCGTTTTTATGATGACTACAGTCATTGTTTATCACGGATAGCTTTTATGTACAATGAGAGCTTATGCAGAGACAAATTCTTTGTAGGTCCAATCACACTTGGCCAGTAAAGATTTCTCTTCTCTCCTCTCCTCTCCTCTCCTCTTCTCATCACTTCTCTTCTCTCCCCTCCTCTTTTCTCTTCTCTCTTCTCTCCTCTTCTCTCCTCTTCTCTCTTCTCTCTCCTCTCCTCTTTTCTCTCTTCTCTTCTCTTCTCTTCTCTCCCCTCCTCTTTTATCTTCTTTCTTCTCTCTCCTCTCCTCTTTTCTCTTCTTTCTTCTCCTCTCTTCTCTCTTCTCCTCTCTTCTCTCCTCTCTTCTCTTCTCTCCTCTCCCCTCCTCTTTTCTCTCCTCTCTCCTCTCCTCTCCTCTTTTCTCTTCTCTCCTCTCCTCTTCTCTCTCCTCCTCTTTTCTCTCCTCTCTCTCCTCTCCTCTCTTTTCTCTTCTCTCTTCTCTTCTCTTCTTGACTCTCCCCTCCCTTCCCCTCCTACTCTACTCTTTATTTTTCATTCCAATATTTCTTCTCTCCCCTCCCCTCCTCTCCTCCCATCTCCTCCTCCCATCTCCTCCTCTCCTCTCCTCTCCTTTCCTCTCTATTCTTTTCCAACATTTCTTCTCTTCTTTCCTCTCCTCCTCTTCATTCTTCATTCCAATTTCTCTTCCCTCCCCTCCCCTCCCCTCCTCCCCACCCCACTCTTCTCGTTTCACCCTTCATGACGCTTCTGACCATTGATCTGTTGGTATAGTTGACCGTCCGTTTGAAGGACATCTGCACCATGACCAAGGAGAAGACTGCACGGCTCATTCCTAACGCGATCCAAGTTTGCACAGACACTGAAAAGGTACGTTCTTCCAATCTTCCCTCTTGGACAATGGAAAGAGCAGATGACTTCTCTGAAGGACAAATCTGGGGCTTGACAAAAAACCAGGGAACCAGGGATAGGACTGAAGCTGCGTTAAATTCTCACAGTCAAGTAGATCAACCGCGGCGGAAAGTTGGTCTAGAAACACGCATGGCTGGTTTTTTTGTGAAGCAGCTTAGAGCTCTTGTAGTAGGACCTTCTGACCTTCTTTGGACTTGTTGCTTCCACCAGTTAAACAAGTTATTTTCCTCCTCAAAGGTTAGAGACAAAGCAACACCTTGCAAAACTTGTTTACTAGTGGCAAAACCGGGGCACGGGCAGCCAAACACGTCTCCACCCTGAAGAGACTTCCTGCTTATCTTTTATCCCCAGAGCCTTTATCTTATCTAGATCAGGGATGTCAAACTCAATTTCATTGAGAGATGGATCAGCAACATAGAAACATGTCGTTTGGCGGGACCCAGGGGAAGAGCCTTCTCTGTGGCGGCCCCAACCCTTTGGAACCAACTCCCCCCAGATATCAGAGTTGCCCCCACCCTCCTAGCCTTTCGTAAGCTCCTTAAAACCCACCTCTGTCGTCAGGCATGGGGGAATTGATACTTTCCCTCCCCCTAGGCTTATAAAATTTATGCATGGTATGCTAGTATGTATGATTGGTTTCTAAACTGGGGTTTTCAATTAATTTAAATATTAGATTTGTTTACATTGTATTATTGTTGCTGTGAGCCGCCCCGAGTCTGCGGAGAGGGGCGGCATACAAATCTGATAGATAGGTAGGTAGGTAGGTAGGTAGGTAGGTAGGTAGATAGATAGATAGATAGATAGATAGATAGATAGATAGATAGATAGATAGATAGATAGATAGATAAATAAAAACATGGAAAGACTTAATGAACTCAACCTGTATAGTCTGGAGGACAGAAGGAAAAGGCGGGACATGATCGAAACATTTCAATAAGTCAAAGGGTTAAATAAGGTTCAGGAGGGAAGTATTTTTAATAGGAAAGTGAACACAAGAACAAGAGGGCACAACCTGAGGTTAGTTGGGGGAAAGATCAAAAGCAACCTGAGAAAATATTATTTTACTGAAAGAGTAGTAGATCCTTGGAACAAACTTCCAGCAGACGTGGTTGGTAAATCCACAGTCTCTGAATTTAAACATGCCTGGGATAAACATAGATCCATCCTAAGATAAAATACAGAAAATAGTATAAGGGCAGACTAGATGGACCATGAGGTATTTTTCTGCCGTCAGTCTTCTATGTTTCTATCTTTTAACACCTAATTCCTGATTTATCTCACCTCTCAATTTTTATTTTTTATTTATTTTGCTTTTCCCAGCACTTTTTCACTTCCTTTGGTGCCCGGGATAGGACGTATATGATGATGTTCCGCCTCTGGCAGAATGCCCTCCTTGAAAAGGTAAGGAAGTATCGATTTAATCGTTATTTATCACAGGTATTTGCTGCCCATCTTGCAGATTCGGGCTTTCAAAAAGCAGTTGGTTTTTCTTGCAAGGAGCTGTTTCCTTTTCAGATAGACCGCTGAATTCTGTCCTTATGCGTTGGTTCTCTTATGTTGCACCATGGGTTTGTGTAGTGTCTGTTTTGTTTCCCCCAATGTATGCATCTGTATGTCAGCATTCCAAATAGCGTCCGACAAATAAGTCAGAGTCCAACTTTGCCTTCTTCAATGTTCCAATCCAATTTATTAACAAAGCCATGTTAGCACCACTGGAGAAACCTGGGTTAGAGTTCATTTCCTTGCTGCTCCATCACACGAACCATACATCTTCCGCCAGCATATCTTGCAACTCCCAAAAAACGTATCAGGAAAGATTTCATGAACTCAATCTGTATATTCTGGAGGACAGAAGGGAAAGGGGGGGACATGATCAAAACATTTAAATGTGTCAGAGGGTTAAATAAGGTTCAGGAGGGAAGTGTTATTAATAGGAAAGTGAACACAAGAACAAGGGGGCACAATCTAAAGTTAGTTGGGGAAAAGATCAGAAGCAACAGGAGGAAATATTATTTGACTGAAAGAGTAGTAGATCCTTGGAACAAACTTCCAGCAGACGTGGTAGGTAAATCCACAGTCACTGAATTTAAATATGCCTGGGATAAACATAGATCCATCCTAAGATAAAATACAGAAAATAGTATAAGGGCAGACTAGATAGATCATGAGGTCTTTTTCTGCCGTCAGTCTTCTATGTTTCTGTGTTTCTATCAGCAAAATAAATAAAATACTTGGAAGTGATCTGATTACTCCTAAAATTACTATATAATTTCATCTGTAACTTGTTCCTTGTATCCTAAGATTTTTATTAGTATTGATTGTTTCTTCATTGCTTAATTGACCCATATGACAATCATTAAGTGTTGTACTACATGATTCTTGACAAATGTCTCTTTTTCTTTTGTGTATGTTGAGAGCATATGCACCAAGACAAATTCCTTGTGTGTCCAATCACACTTGGCCAATAACATTCTATTCTATTCTATTCTATTCTATTCAATTCCATTCCTTCTGTTCTGTTCTATTCTATTCTATTCCATTCCATTCCTTCTGTTCTATTCTATTCCATTCCGTGCTGTTCTGTTCTATTCTATTCTATTCCATTCCATTACATTCCATTCCTTCTGTTCTGTTATATTCTATTCTATTCCATTCCGTGCTGTTCTGTTCTATTCTATTCTATTTCATTCCATTCCATTCCATGCTCTTCTGTTCTGTTCTATTCTATTCTATTCTATTCCATTCCATTCCATTCCATTCCATGCTATTCTATTCCATCCCATCCCATCCCATCCCATCCCATCCACATAGCTGCTCAGTTTGGGTTCCAAGAACGCATTTTCCCTTCCTTTTTTCTTCCCCCTTCGATGTGGGTTTAAACCTTTTTCACCTGCTAATTTTTTTTTTTAAGTAACACCCATTTGCAAGCCTTGTAGTCATCTCTAATGCCCTCTAGGAATGAATCAACACACACATACATGCACACAAACACAGCACAGCTGCAATTCAAATTGTTTTTGTTCCTGGATAATTATCATATGCATTTAAAAAAAACTAAACGCGGAGGAGGAAGAGCCGAGACTGCAGATCCATTGTGGGTGGCTTCCTGCAAGATGGTGGGTTGAAGATGAGGTTTCCAATGTGATGTTGGCATGCCGCAAACATATATATTTTTCCTCTTCTTTGCAAATCCACACACTTCACAACATCCATTTGGGTAGCCCTGTCCCAAAGGGGCTTTTTCAAGAGGCAACTGATTTTTCTTCTAAGATACTTTGCTTATCATCCCAAGGAGCATCTTCTGTTCTGTTGCGTAGATAAATGTCTATGGATCTTCTCCGTCGTCCAAGTTGCGGTTATCCCAAAGATGCTTTTATCCAGGGGCAACTGGACATCATTAAAGGAAAAAAACAGGAACTCCAGTTGCCTCTTGAAAAAACACCTTTGGGACAATCGTGACTTGGATAACCCGAGAAAGTATGTAGACATTTGGGTAACCATGTTCTTAAGGTCCGTAGACATTTGGGTACCACACTGTTCACTCAAAATGGGTGAACAGCGCGGTCAGGCAGTAGGGAAAGCAAGTCGAATGCTTGGCTGCATAGCTAGAGATATAACAAGCAGGAAGAGGGAGATTGTGACCCCGCTGTATAGAGTGTTGTGAGACCACATTTGGAATACTGTGTCCAGTTCTGGAGACCTCACCTAAAAAGAGAGATGGATAAAATTGAATGGGTCTAAAGACGGGCTACAAAAATGGTGGAAGGTCTTAAGCATAAAACTTTCCAGGAAAGACTTAATGAACTCAATCTGTATAGTCTGGAGGACAGAAGGGGGAACATGATCAAAACATTTAAATACGATAAAGGGTTAAATAAGGTCTACGGAAAGGAGTGGCATGCAAATCTAATAAATAATAATAATAATAATAATAATAATAATAATAATAATAATAATGTTCATGAGAGAAGTATTGTTAATAGGAAAGTGAATACTAAATCGTCTGCATAGGCCTGTATTTTAAATTCTTGTTTTCTAACCTTCAAACCTGTAATCTTTGAGTTTGTTCTTATTTGGTTTAACATTGTTTCGACGGATAATATATATAAAACTGGAGATAGCGGACAACCTTGACGTACCCCTTTCCAAATTTGGAATGGTTCCGTTAGTTCACCATTAATTATAATTTTTGCAGATAGGGTATGGTATATTGTTTGTATCATTCGGGTAAATTTGGGGCCAAATTTCATTTTTTGTATTAATTCAAATATGAATTCCCATCTCAAATTATCGAATGCTTTCTGGGCATCTAAGAACATAAGGGCTAGTTGTCTCGTAGAATTCTAACACATCCAATATTGTTCTTATATAGTAACTGAATTTAAACATGCCTGGGATAAGCCTATATCCATCCTAAGATAAAATGCAGGAAGTAGTATAAGGGCAGATTAGATGGACCATGAGGTCTTTTTCTGCCGTCAATCTTCTATGTTTCTTCTATGTTTAAAGAAAAACCAGGAAGTCCAGTTGCCTCTTGAAAAAGCACCTTTGGGACAACCATGACTTGGATTACCGAGAAGGTCCATAGTCATTTGGGTAGCCATGTTCTTAAAGCTCATACAAGCAAAGTATGACAATTGCTTTCCATGGGAGAAACTGAGTTGTTGCTTCGTTCCTCTCCAGCCCTTGTGTCCAAAGGAGCTTTGGCATTTTGTACATCAGTGTTACGGCAACGAGCTGGGGTTGACGAGCGATGATGAAGATTACGTTCCTCCTGACGAAGATTTCAACACTATGGGGTGAGCACAATATTTATGGGACCGTCTCTTGCCACATACCTCACAGAGACCTATAAGAGCACACAGAGTTGCACTCCTTCAGCCAAGCTGGCAGGACCGCGGGAGAGGGCCTTCTCTGTTGCTGCCCCGGCTCTATGGAGTCAACTCCACCCTGATGTCTGTAAAGTAAAAAAACCAACAACAATTGACACTTCTCTGGTTTCTCTCTTTGGTGGTCTTAGCTGTAATGTGAGGTTGAATGCTTTTATTCCACAAGGTTTGCTCTTCAGTGCTTGATAATCCCTTCTTAGAGGGATTGATCCAATTCACCCAGATTTTGCTTGGTTTTTTTAAAGTTACTGCGAGGAGATCCCAGCGGAAGAAAATGATGTCAACGACAGTTCCTCCAAAAGTAGCATGGAGGTCAAAGCTGAAGTGAGCCCTCAGCTTCCCAAGAAGTCTCTTACCAACAGCAGCATGTTGACTCCTACTGCAAACAATGACGCTCCGATCCTGGTAGGCCTTTCTTCCCTTCGTGTTTTTTTTAAATCTCTAAATTGCACTTTGGAAGAGATTTTTTAAATCTCTAATTTGCATCTTATGGAGTCTACCAATGATGGATTTTAAATTTGGGTTTTGGTTTCCAAACGCTCACATCAAAAGAAGCTGGGCCCCAGTTTTAGTACTGGAGAAAGAACTACTACTAAGTAGTAGCAGTAGCAGTAGCAATAACAGTTGTTGTTGTTGTTGTTGTTGGTGGTGGTGGTGCTGCTCCTCTTCCTCTTCTTCTTCCACTTCTCCCCCCCTCCTCCTTTTCTTCTTCTTCTTCTTCTTCTTCTTCTTCTTCTTCTTCTTCTTCTTCTTCTTCTGCTTCTTCTTCTCCTCCTCCTCCTCCTCCTCCTCTTCCTCCTCCTCCTCCTTCGCCTCCTCCTCCTCCTCCTCTCCTCCTCCTCTCCTTCTCCTTCTTCTTCTTCTTCTTCTTCTTCTTCTTTTTCTTCTCCTCCTCCTTCTCCTCCTCCTCCTCCTCTCCTCCTCCTCTCCTTCTCCTCCTCCTCCTCCTCCTCCTCCTCCTCCTCTCCTCCTCCTCCTCCTTCTTCTTCTTTTTCTTCTTCTTTTTCTCCTTCTCCTTCTGCTTCTGCTTCTCCTTCTCCTTCCTTCTCCTCCTCTTTCTCCCCCTCCCCTTCCTCTTCCTCTCCTCCCCCCTTCTTCCTTCTCCCTCTTTAATCCTCTTCCTCTTCCCTCCAGCTTTCCCAAGCTAACCGTGATCTATCTTCTTCCTGTCTTTTTTAGTATGATGGGGTAGTTCCTGAAGAAGAAGAGGTTCTGGACACACTGGCCGAGAAGGAGATGACAATTGCCAATCTCATCGGAGACAAGATTGACATTATCGCCCCTGTGACTTCTCCTTCTCTGGATTTTAATGACAATGAGGACATTCCAACGGAACTCAGTGATTCCTCCGAGACTCATGATGAAGGTGCTTGGCTGGCCTCCACAGGTGTCATGGTGGGGCTAGGGGTTATTGCCCTTCTGTGTGTCTTATGCATGTTCAATACCAGAGTTGACCCAGTTGAGTTGGCCCAGAATTCCCCGTCATTTCATATTCAACATCTCTGTATTCTCATCTTAGTTTTCTTCTGAGAAACACAAAATCCCCTCTGGGCACGATGAGTATATATATCTGCTGAATATAACTCCGCATTGGCAACAGGAAAGGCCTCAGTAAACCCTCCATTCAGTTTCCCCGACTCTATCCCACAAGGGATTATGGGGTGATTAAAAGATGATGATGATGATGATGATGATGATGATGATGATGTCTTGAAGGCCTCTAAAGCTTTTATGCATTTATTAATTCGACTTCTATGCCACATCAGTGTTGTTCTGTTGGGCTCTCTGGTAGAATCCTCCCAAAAATTCACAAGTACAAATTTCAGACACACACACTCAAAACAATGTTCTTTATAATGGAAATTCACTTAAACCAAGCCCTCTTTTGTTATAGCAAAGAGCACTCGTCTCCAAACAAACTGGTAATTTATACAAGTCCCTTATCAGTCCGGTGATACTTAGCTTGCAGCTGTGAGGCAATTCACAGTCCTTCTTTCACAAAGTGACACACAATTTGCTCTGGTTTAGTTTCAAAGCAGGGAAAAATCAGCACACAAAAAGTCAAAGTCAGTAAAGCAGTCACGAAACACAACGATCAGATAATCCTCCACAATGGCAAAACCCACAGGCTGCTATTTATAGCAGCCTCACTAATTACCACAGCCCCACCCAACCACAGGTGGCCTCATTTTCTTTGATAATAATCTCTCAGTTGTTGCTGCCTATGCATCGCTCTCCGCATGCGTGGCTGTATCATTAACTCTTGTTCTGAATCCAAGGAGGAGCTAGATAATTGATCTCCTTCTGAGCTGTCTGCCACACTCTCCTCCTCCCTGTCACTCATGTCTTCTTGGTCAGAGGAGCCTTCCTCATCAGATTCCACTGGGGGCAAAACAGGCCTGCAGCATGTGGATGTCTCCCCCACACCCACAGTCCTTGGGGCAGGAGCTGGGCCAGAGCTAACCACAACAAGTGTTATATACAGTGGTACCTCTACTTAAGAACTTAATTCGTTCCGTGGTTCTTAAGTAGAAAGGTTTGTAATTAGAAGCAATGTTTCCCATAGCAATCAATGTAAAAGCAAATAATGCTTTTACATTGTTCAAACCCATTAGGAAAGAAATAAAAGCTCGTAATTTGGGTGGGAGGAGGAAGAAGAAGAAGAAGAGGAGGAGGAGGACAGTCGCTGCCGAAGGAAGAAGGTGAGGGGAATCAAAATAATCCAAAACTTTAAGGCTTAAAAAAAAATAGAGGGACTCTGAGGTGGCCAGGAGGATCACGTGCCTCCCATACACTGCGCCAGAGAAAGAAACCCAGGCGAATGGCAGGAAACTGGCCGGGCCTTCGTGCCGCTCTCAAATTTCCTGGGAAATTTTTATGGGCTCGGGTTCTTAAGTAGAAAAAGGTTCTTAAGAAGAGGCGAAAAAATCTTGAACACCCGGTTCTTATCTAGAAAAGTTCTTAAGTAGAGGCGTTCTTAAGTAGAGGTACCACTGTACTTTATAGGGAGTTAAAATCCTGTTTATTGCTTTGCCAAGACACAACTCCAAGGAATCTGACCTGCTGGCTTTTTCCACTTTGTTCTTCAGGGGAAGTCCAGGCCTTTTATGAAGATCTGAATGGGCGGCAATACATGAACGAAGTCTTCAACTTTAGTGTGGACAAGCTCTATGATCTGCTCTTCACAAACTCTCAGTTCTTAAGGGATTTCATGGAGCAACGGCGGTTTTCTGGTAAGCCCTCAATATCAGATATGGGTAGTCCTCGATCTAAAACCATTGTTTCAGTGATTGTTACAAAATGTGACTTCATGATCATTTTTTCACACCTATCACCATATGATCTGCATGATCAACATTTGGACCAGGGGTGAAATGCTACAGGTTTGGACTGGTTCACCCTGAACCCGTAGTCAAAATGCTACGAACTGGTAGTACAAAAAAAATGCTTTAAAAAAGCTTTTTTTTAAAAAGGGTTTGAACCAGTAGTTTAAAAATGCTTTTAAAAAGTTATTTAAAAAGTTCTGATGATCAGCTATGACAATAAGCTGTGTCGCGTGATCGTCGAAACGTTTTAAAAACACTTTTTAAAGCATTATTTTATTACCAGTTCTGCAGAATAAGAAGTAAATATGCTTAAAAAGTTTTTTAAAAAGTTTTTTTGCCGAGAGGCAAAAGGAAGCATTAAGCTCCTCCCAATATGTTACACACACAGGATATAGTTTGTCGGCTATGAAAAAATTGATTAATTGCCTTGGAAATGGCCCTGGGTTAGGCCAAGAGGCAAAAGAAAGCATTAAGCTCCTCCCATATTTGGGTATACCAGGGAGATTCAACAATTCAATCACCCTTGTATATACGTCACATGTTTTTGCTGAATTTTTAAAATTAAGTGAGACTAGGATATATATATATTAAGGGATTGGATACTGTAGCCTAGATGATAATTCTCTACCTTACAAGGCAAAGGTTGCAGGTTCAAGTCCCAGTGGGTATGGCTAGCTGATGAGGCCAAAATAAGGCTGAAATAGATCTATCATAGTTTCCCTTAATTTTCAAATTCAGCAAAAAAAACATGTGATATATATATATATATAATAACAACGAAATCTCACTTTTTTCTGTACTTTCTCTATCATCATTTCTCTGACAATATTAAAAAGATGTCGCTGTAGAAAAATACATGTTTCCCTGTTTACGCAATTAGCATTGGATTATTTCTTCAGGAAGCTCAGTTTATTCTAAAAGGGATTAACAAATTGGACTTCAGAGATGGAATCAGCTTTCCGTTTATTCTGGTGGATTTCCCAGAGAAATGCAATCCTCTGAGAAAGTTTAAGCAAGTTGCTTAAAATCCTCTTAGGTTCTTTAAGTCCCTGGACACAATCAACATTATTATTTAACTATCGTATTTTTCAGAGTATACGACACACCTTTTTCTCCCCTAAAAGAGGCTGAAAATCTGTGTGTGTCTTTTGCTCTGAATGTAGCTTTTTGCAGGCTTTTTTCATTGCTGTTTGCTCTGAAGAATGTTTTTTTCAGCCCTAAAGTAATGAGGTGCTAACGATCTTCCCTAGTCTTCTTGGCTTGCAGGCTTTTTTTTCATTGCTACTCTCTCTGAAGAATGTTTATTTCAGCCCTAAGTATTTGCAGCCTTTTTTCATTGCTACTCTCTCTGAAGAATGTTTTTTTCAGCCCTAAGTTTTTGCAGCCTTTTTTCATTGCTACCTACTCTGAAGAGTGTTTTTTTCAGCCCTAAAGTAACGAGGTGCTAATGATCTTCCCTAGTCTTCCTGGCTTGCAGGCTTTTTTTTCATTGCTACTCTCTCTGAAGAATGTTTTTTCAGCCCTAAGTACTTGCAGCCTTTTCAAGTTTCAAGTTTCAAGTTTTATTGGATTTATATGCCGCCCCTCTCCGAAAACTAAAGTAACGAGGTGCTAATGATCTTCCCTAGTCTTCCTGGCTTGCAGGCTTTTTTTTCATTGCTACTCTCTCTGAAGAATGTTTTTTCAGCCCTAAGTACTTGCAGCCTTTTCAAGTTTCAAGTTTCAAGTTTTATTGGATTTATATGCCGCCCCTCTCCGAAAACTAAAGTAACGAGGTGCTAATGATCTTCCCTAGTCTTCCTGGCTTGCAGGCTTTTTTCTCATTGCTACTCTCTCTGAAGAATGTTTTTGCAGCCCTAAGTTTTTGCAGCCTTTTTTCATTGCTACCTACGCTGAAGAGTGTTTTTTCAGCCCTAATGTAACGTGGTGCTAATGATCTTCCCTAGTCTTCCTGGCTTGCAGGCTTTTTTTTTCATTGCTACTCTCTCTGAAGAATGTTTTTGCAGCCCTAAGTTTTTGCAGCCTTTTTTCATTGCTACCTACGCTGAAGAGTGTTTTTTCAGCCCTAATGTAACGTGGTGCTAATGATCTTTCTGGCTTGCAGGCTTTTTTTCATTATTACTCTCTTTGAAGAAGGTTTTTTCCAGCCCTAAATCCAGCCCTAAATCTTTGCAGGCTTTTTTCATTGCTACTTGCTCTGAATAAGGCTTTTTACAGCCCTAACCAGGGGTTAAAATAATGTGCTGAAGCTGGTCAGACTAAGGACAGTAGTAGGCAGATACTTTCCCCTATTTTCCTCCCCCAAAACTAAGGTGTGTTTTATACTTCGATTTGTTTTATATTCTGAAAAATACGGTATTTACGGTCTTTTAATTTGCTGAAGCAAATTAAAGTCTTGCAAAAGACACTTAAGTATCATTCCAATGGTGCTTCTCAAAAGGAAACTGGACTTCATTTTTCCTTGGAGACGTTTTGCTTCTCATCCAAAAAGCTTCCTCAGTTCCACGTCTCTGAGAAGAATCTTCTCAGATGAGTAGCGAAATGTCTTCAAGGAAAAAAAAACCCCACCCAAGTCGCCTCTTGAAAAAGCACCTTTGGGGACAACCATGACCTGGAAGACTGAGAATCTGGGTAGACTTCAAGACCAGGAATTGGACCTGAGCACAAGTATAACGATGGCTCAATAGCTCCCTGCTTCTGCAAAGTAGTATGCAAAAATGAACAAATAAAACAGCAATTTATCAAGACCATTAACCACATTGCCAGAAATAACAAGTCCTTCAACAAACTCAGATCCAGACCAGATCTTTCTCTCCTCCAACGTATTCGCTCTTGCGAACTACGGGCAGAACTCAAGAGACGCTATGAATTTGGTGAAACAAACCTTTAAATAGATTACCGCACAGAAAGCATCAAACCCAAAACCCATAATTCTCCCCACATCTTCCGGTCTAACTTTCAACCTACCATCTCACAACATCTTTATTATTTATTTATTATTCTTTATTTATTAGATTTGTATGCCGCCCCTCTCCGTAGACTTGGGGCGGCTCACAACAATAACAAGAACAATGCAAAAAACAAATCTAATAATTTAAAAAATACTAAAAACCCCATTATTAAACATTCCATGTATAAACTGTATAGGCCCATCAAACTGACACCTGCCAGACCACCATCCCACAACAACAAATGGACAACCCTACCACCTCAAACCAAGAATAGGAAAGCGTGCCCCTTACTTCCTCTAACCACCCCAAAAACCAATCCCCAACACAAGACCAATCTCAAATGTAAACCATCTTTCCATTTTATTGACTTTGTTTCATTGATATCTCAGAACTTTCCAAATTTTCTCTTTTTGTGCATTGCTACGGATGAAATGGAGCAAATCGTCGTACAAGACGGAGGGAGAAAGAACTTGGTTTTGAAAAATAAAAAATAAAACATAGAGTGCAGGCTTTGTTTAACATGGGCTTTTTTTTTTTTTAAGATTCCTGAGAGTCGTATCAAATTTGGGAGGTATTTTTTTATTCTTGTGTCATTCTCTTAACGGAAACACTGCCTTGAAATTGTTCTGGATCTGAAAGGATTAAGAAGAAAACCAGTCTTTGCAAGAGCAACCATCTAGGGCTCAGCATTGGTTTTATTTGTTTTGTTTTTTTAAATAGAGTGGTCCTTTGGATTAAATGGAACCATGCCAAGTTTGGGTCATGCTAAACAATAACGTCCTGTGTCTGTTGTGTTGGATCAACTGACAAAAGTGGAGGTGGGGTCAACAGCAACACAAGATCTTGGAGTTGGTCATGGGAGAATATTTTTTTTCTTTCCCTTGAGAACTGAAACTTTATCTCCTCCTTTCTATGATGCAACATTTCCCTCCCACCCCAAAATCACCCTCTTCTTCCCCTTCTCCTTAGATGTTGTTTTCCATCCATGGAAGAAGGAAGACACTGGAAATCAAAGCAGAGTTATTCTCTACACCATCACTCTCACCAACCCCCTGGCTCCAAAAACTGCCACTGTTACTGAAACTCAGGTATGAAGCTCAGTTTTAGTGTCTGGTGCCTTATCAGTTAGAGCAGTGTTTCCCAACCTTGGCAACTTGAAGATATTTGGACTTCAACTCCCAGAATTCCCCAGCCAACGTTCGCTGGCTGGGGAATTCTGGGAGTTGAAGTCCAAATATCTTCAAGTGGCCAAGGTTGGGAAACACTGAGTTAGAGACATAGAAACATAGAAGATTGACGGCAGAAAAAGACCTCATGGTCCATCTAGTCTGCACTTATACTAGTATTTTATCTTAGGATGGATCTGTGTTTATCCCAGGCATGTTTAAATTCAGTTACTGTGGATTTACCAACCACGTCTGCTGGAAGTTTGTTCCAAGCATCTACCACTCTTTCAGTAAAATAATATTTTCTCGCGTTGCTTCTGATCTTTCCCTCTCAGATTGTGCCCCCCTTGTTCTTGTGTTCACGTTCCTATTAAAAACACTTCCCTCCTGAACCTTATTTTATCCTTTAACATATTTAATTTTTTTGATCGTGTCCCCTCTTTCCCTTCTGTCCTCAAGACTATACAGATGGAGTTCATTAAGTCTTTCCTGATAGGTTTTAGGCTTAAGACCTTCCACCATTTTTGTAGCCCGTCTTTGGACCCGTTCAATTTGATCCATATCTTTTTGTAGGTGAGGTCTGCAGAACTGGACGCAGTATTCCAACTGTGATCTCACCAGCGCTCTATACAGCGGGATCACAATCTCCCTCTTCCTGCTTGTTATACCTCTCATACCCAGTTGAGGGTCTTCTTGAAATAGGGACATTGTCCCGCAAAGAGCCACATAGTGGTTGCAGTGCGGTACTGCAGGTTACTCCGGCTGCCTGCCGGCTGCCTGCAATTTGGCAGTTGGAATCTCACCAGGCTCAAGGTTGACTCAGCCTTCCATCCTTCCGAGATGGGTCAAATGAGGACCCAGATTGTTGGGGGCAAGATGCTGACTTTGAAAATCGCTTAGAGAGGGCTATAAAGCACTGTGAAGCGATATATCAGTGTTACTGCTATTTTGTCCTCCTCCTCCATAGATCAATGTGTGACCATTTATGGAGCTGCCTTTCTTCTCTCCCCAGACAATGTACAAAGCCAGCCAAGAAAGTGAGTGCTATGTTATAGATGCCGAGGTGCTAACTCATGATGTTCCCTACCACGATTATTTCTACACAATTAATCGTTACACATTGACGCGTGTTGCCAGGAACAAATGTCGACTCAGGTGAGTTTTGCCTTAATGGTGGGCTGTGACCTTAACACATGCTGTTTATGTTTGATGGCTTCGGTTTGAAGTTCTTGGGTTGGTGTCTGTTTCTGCGCCTGGAACAATTCAGTTCTGAAGGAAATTTTTGGTAGCTCCTGAGCCATTTCAGTAAAAATCGGGATAATTATTTTTTATCTCTCTGTATCTCATCAAACAATTTTTGAAAGAAAAAGAAGCTACTTTAGATAAAGATTTAGATCAGAGACAACAAACCTGGTGTGAAAATTTTTCAGGACAACAGATTTGAGCCAACCAAACCTGAGTAGATACTTTGAAGATGGTGCCTTGTTTCTTACTAGCATTGGACAGCCAATTGATAGAGAAGCTACTATGAGCTTAGAAGGACGTTGAGATTGTTTTCATCTCTATATTTCTTCATTTCAGGGTTTCTACAGAGCTACGTTACAGAAAACAGCCATGGGGACTAGTGAAATCCTTCATTGAGAAGAACTTTTGGGGCGGTCTCGATGACTATTTTCGCCACTTAGGTGAGAGGCTACAGAACCTGTCCAATGGAATTACCTTCATCACCTTTTCATTTGTTAGGGCCTGGAGATGGACTTGGTGCAGTCAGTGGTCAATAAAGGATGTCTAACTTCACCAACTTTAAAGCTTGTGGACTTCAGTTCCCAGAATTCCCCAGCCAGCCATGGTTGGACAGTTTTACTGCTCTAGATAAATGTGGATTGTATTTATTATCTTCTTAAATGTTTTAGGTTGATAAATAAGAATTCATATTAAAATTATAGCACTACAGTCTAATTCAGTGATTTTCAACCTTTTTTGAGCCGCGGCACATTTTTTACATTTACGAAACCCTGGGGCACATTGAGCCGGGGGGGGGGGGGGGGGGCTAAAAAAAGTTTGGACAAAAAATTCTCTCTTTCTCTCTTCCTCCCCTTCACTCTATTTCTTTCTTCCTCCCTCTTTCTCTCCCTTCCTTCCTCTTTCTTTTTTTCTCTCTCCATTCCTCTTTCTTTCTCTTCCTTCCTTCCTCTTTTTTGCTCTCTCTCTCCCTCCCTACCTCCCTCTATGTCTTTCTCTCTCTCCTTCCCTCCCTCTCTTTCTCTCTCTCTCTTTCTTTCTTTCTTTCTCTCTCTTTCTTTCTCTTGTTCTTTCTCTCTCTCTTGTTCTCTTTCTCTCTCGCTCGCTCTTTCTCTCTCTTTCTTTTTCTCTCTCTTTCTCTCTTGCCTTTTCTCTCTCTTGCTTTCTTTCTCTCTGAGCTTCGCGGCACACCTGACCATGTCTCGCGGCACACTAGTGTGCCACTGCACACTGGTTGAAAAACACTGGTCTAATTCATCAACTCTTAAAAAGAGATACATAAGAGCTATCAAAACAAGGAATCATTCAAGGTCTTGTCAGAACAGAATGGATCACTTCTGCCCTCTTTAAGTACTAATGCTGGTCCTGACCTAGCAAATAATAGAATTAGAATGGAATGGAATAGAATAGAATAGAATAGGACTTTTTTTATTGGCCAAGTGTGATTAAACACACAAGGAATTTGCCTTGGTGTGTATGCTCTCAGTATACATTAAAAAAAGATAGGTTTGTCAAGAATAATAAGGTATAACATTTAATGATAGTCTAGGTACAAATAAGAATCAAATCACACTAGGAAGCAGTCAATATAAATCATAAGGATACAAGCAACAAACCTAGTCATGCAGTCATTTTTAGGAGGAGATGGGTAATAAGAATGATGAGTAATGCAGCCTTAGTGGGCACCATCTGAGGTAAGTTTGGGGAAAAGTTAGAAGCAATGTGAGAAAATATTATTTGACTGAAAGAGTAGTAGATGCTTGGAACAAACCTCCAGCAGATGTGGTTGATAAATCCAGTCCCTGAATTTAAACATGCCTGGGATCAACATAGATCCATCCTAAGATAAAATACAGGAAATAGTATAAGGGCAGACTAGATGGTCCATGAGGTCTTTTTCTGCCCTCAATCTTCTATGTTTCTATGTTGAAGACCCATTTATGTTGCTAGGCATGGGGGGGCTTATCCCCCCCTTCTGACTTGTAGCATTTGAGTGTGGTGTGATTGTGTAGTATTGATTGTTTTTAGTAATAATGGGTTTTAACGTGTTCTTTTTAATATTAGATTTGTATTATATTGAATTATTATTGTTGTGAGCCGCTCCAAGTCTTTGGAGAGGGGTGGCATACAAATCTAATTTCTTCTTCTTCTTCTTCTTCTTCTTCTTCTTCTTCTCCTTCTCCTTCTCCTTCTCCTTCTCCTTCTCCTTCTCCTTCTCCTTCTTCTTCTTCTTCTTCTTCTTCTTCTCTCCCCTACAAAATAATTGCCTCCTTTCTTACCTGGAACGGAGGTTAAGAAGAGATCACTGCTTTTTGACCAAGCTTCTTCCTCCCTTGTCTTCTTCTCCCCGGCAGAGAGTGAATTGACCAAAACCGAGAGTTTGTATCTAGCAGAACTTCACAGACAGTCACCCAAACAGAAGGCGAACAAACAATCCATAGTGCGGCGGAGGAAACGACCTCATACACATTTGAGGGGGCCTCTTCTGGAGGAAGTTCTCAGCCCTGTTACCACTCCCACAGATGAGGAGGTTGTAGGTCGAATCAAGCGTGTGGCAGGTACGGTATGACCCGTTCCAGAAGGTGAAGGGTGGCGGGGTTGTTGATGGGACAAGGAGAGATCCAACTCATCAAGGGTGGGACACAGGCATCTTCAGGGCTAGACTGAATTACAGTGGTCCCTCGATTTTCGCGGGTTCGAACTTCGCGAAAAGTCTATACCACGGTTTTTCAAAAATATTAATTAAAAAATACTTTGCGGTTTCCCCCCCTATACCACGGTTTTTCCTGCCCAATGATGTCATATATCATCACCAAACTTTCATCCACCTTTAATAAATATTTTTTTAAAAAACTTTAATAAAGAAACAGGGTGAGTAATAATCTAAATGGTTGCTCAGGGAATGGGAAATTGCAATTTAGGGGTTTAAAGTGTGAAGGGATGTCTTGTGATAATGTTCATAGCCAAAAATAGTGTATTTACTTCCGCATCTCTACTTCGCGGAAATTCAACTTTCGCGGGCGGTCTCGGAACGCATCCCCCACGAAAATCGAGGGAACAATGTATCCTTTATTTATTTTATTTATTTATAAGATTTGTATGCCGCCCCTCTCCATAAACTCGGGGCGGCTAACAACAACAATAAAAACAGCATATAACAAATCTAATATTTAAAATAACTAAAAAAAACCCCTTATTAAAAACCAAACAAGCACACACACAAACATACCATGTATAAATTGTATAGGCCTAGGGGGAAAGGATATCTCAGTTCCCCCTTGCCTGAGGGCAGAGGTGGGTTTTAAGGAGCTTACAAAAGGCGAGGAGGGTGGGGGCAATTCTGATCTCTGGGGGGAGCTGGTTCCAGAGGGCCGGGGCCGCCACAGAGAAGGCTTTTCCCCTGGGTCCCGCCAATCGACATTGTTTTGTCGACAGGACCCAGAGAAGGCCCACTCTTTGGTACCTAACTGGTCGCTGGGATTCGTGCGGTAGAAGGCGGCCCCGGAGATATTCCATAGTGTCTTAAATGTCTGGCAACCACCTGCTGACTCGACCTCGGTTCTCAAGGTTGAGTTGCTTGACTGTTTGATTTCTTGCAATCCACGTTCCAACTCTGCCCTCTTCCCCATAGTTCATTCAAAAACCGAGAAGCAGTACAAGAAAAAACAGCCTGAATACACGTTTCAAAGCTTGACAATGGCTTGATAGAACTACTGCATGCTTGATAGACAGCCCGGAATTGTTCCTTGCAGAAGTAGCTTTGAGAGGACAGGATGGGGAAATAATGTCCACCAAAGATGTCAACCACATCTCCTCCATTTCAGGTTCCACTCAAACACGGCACATCCCCGAAGAAAGTCCCAGTGGCTTCCACCTGCAGAGCGTCTCCAAATTGCTGCTTGTTATTAGTTGTGTGTAAGTAACTCCTTATCCTTGCTTGATTCCCCCCTTTTTTCCCCTTTTGTGATGGATTTGTGACGCGTTTCTTTCCTGGTCTTACCCTGTTTCATTTTTCAAGTCAAGGCTAATCAAAAAAGGCAAATCTTACCAGTATACCGGTAGCTGTAGATAAGCCAACATTGATTTAACTCCCTTTGGATATACAGTGATACCTCGTCTTACAAACCCCTCGTCATACAAACTTTTCGAGATACAAACCGGGGTTTAAGGGTTTTATGCCTCTTCTTACAAACTATTTTCACCTTACAAACCCACTGCCACCGCTGGGATACCCCGCTGCCACCCCTGGGATGCCCCACCTCCGGACTTCCGTTGCCAGTGAAGCACCCGTTTTTGCGCTGCTGGGATTCCCCTGAGGCTCCCCTCCATGGGAAACCCCACCTCTGGACTTCTGTGTTTTTGTGATGCTGCAGGGGAATCCCAGCAGAGGAATCCCAGCAGCGCAAAAATGGGCGCTTCGCTGGCAACGGAAGTCCGGAGGTGGGGTTTCCCAGCGAGGGGAGCCTCAGTGAAATTGCAGCATCGCAAAAACACAGAGGTCCGGAGGTGGGGTTTTGAGGACTTCGGTGTTTTTGCGATGCTGCGATTTCACTGATGCTCCCTTTGCTGGGAAACCCCATCTCCGGACTTCCGTTGCCAGCGAAGCGCTCGTTTTTGCGATACTGGGATTCCCCTGCAGCACTGTAAAAACACAGAAGTCCAGGGGTGGTGTTTCCCATGGAGGGGAGCCTCAGGGGAATCCCACCAGCGTGAAAACTGGGACTTTGGCTGGGAAAAGGGGTGAGCTTTGGGCTTGCACGCATTAATCGCTTTTCCATTGATTCCTATGGGAAACATTGTTTCGTCTTACAAACCTTTCACCTTAAGAACCTCGTCCCAGAACCAATTATTTATTTTTATTTATTTATTATTTATTACTTAGATTTGTATGCCGCCCCTCTCCGAAGACTTAAGTTTGTAAGACAAGGTATCACTGTAATTCGAAGGTCTTTTCAAACTCCAGCCTCCAATAGCTGGTACGAACTATCCCAGCAAAGTATTATTAGAAAACTTTTATTGTCTTCACGCAAGCTAATAGCTTTCCAACAGAACCTTAGCTTACCACGTTAATTTTTGCAGCACACCTTAATTGTTGTACTACTTACACATTTTTTTTACTATCACGATTGCTTTCATGTTTTAGGTGTGTTATATGCAAACTGGGAGTTGGTTGATCCGGGTTAGGTGGCAGAGGCTGGAATTGGAGGTCAACATGTAGAAATACACTGCTCAAAAAAAAATAAAGGGAACACTTAAACAACACAATATAACTCCCAAGTCAATCAAACTTCTGTGAAATCAAACTGTCCACTTAGCAAGCAACACTGATTGACAATCAGTTTCACCTGCTGTTGTGCACATTCAACTTGGTACAGAACAAAGTATTCAATGAGAATATTTCATTCATTCAGATCTAGGATGTGTTATTTGGGTGTTCCCTTTATTTTTTTCAGCAGTATATATAAAGGGTCTGCTTAAATTATAGCAGGAATGGGCAATTTAATGTCCGGTGGATTTCAATTCTCAGCATGGCTACTCAGGAATTCCAAGAATTAAAGTCCATAGATTGTAAATTTGTCATTGTGGCCCACTCCTTTTTCAATCACTACAATAGAATGTAATTCTCAGGCCACAATTCACGGTGCTGGTTATCACCTTTAAAGCCCTACATGGCTTAGGACCAGATTATGTACGGGATCGAATCCTGCCACATACTGCCCAGCAGCTGGTTAGGGCCCCACAGGGTTGGTCTTCTCAAGTTTCCTTCGGCCAGACAATATTGGCTAGCAGGACCACCTGGGAGGGCCTTCTTTGTGGCGGCTCCGGCTCTGTGGAATCAACTCCCCCATGAAATCCGCACGATCCCTACCCTCTTGGCCTTCCGAAAGGCCATGAAGACACGGCTCTTTCGCCAAGCCTGGAGCCGGTGAACGGCTCCATCTTGTCCCGGCTGAATGGTTGAATGTTTTAAAATCAAAGTGTTTTTTTAAAAAAAATATTGTGTTTTTTTAACTGCCCAGAGTCCGTAAGGAGTTGGGGGGCATACAAATCACAATAATCAATCAATCGATTGATTGATTGATTGATCAATCAATAAACAAACCTTTGTGGTGTTCTGACAACCTTTTTGTGGAAGTTAGGAAGAAGTTATGGGTTAGGACTTCTTCCTTCTCCATGCCTGGCAAGGCCTTCCAACAGATTTTCAAATAATTCCACGAATCTTTAGAACTTGGGCAACTTCTCCTTGAGGGGGTCTCCTGGTCAACCTGTTCTTCTAATATTCCTCATTACTGATGGGTTTAGCTCTGATTCTAGCTCTGCTGGTTTCTCAAACTTGGGTGCTTCCCTGCTACCTTGTCACTCTGTGATGTCCCTGCTCTGTGTGCATCCTCCCAAACTCCCCTTGCGATGTTCTCGTCTCCTAATCTTCGCTTCCCCCGTCTTTTCTCTTTCCTGCTCCCGTTAGGATTTGTTTCAGGTATTGCCTTCCCCTTTCCCTTTTATTTCTGTCCTTCCTTTCGGCCTCTCTCTTTTTTCGCCTCTTGGTTTGTAAAGTTGGCTCTCTTTCATTCTGGCTGCCTGATCTCAACTTCTATTTGTTGGATCTCCATTCTTGGGCTGAAGCATTTATTATTTATTTTGGCTTTTCCTTTAAAAAAAATAAATTAATTAATTCCCCCCCCCCCTTCTTCAAACTGCATACAAATAGCGCTAGCACTTATATACCGCTTCACAGTGCTTATACGGTCCTCTCTAAGGGGTTTAGAGAGTCACCCTATTGTCCCCCAACAATCTGGGTCTTCACTTTACCCACCTTGGGAAGATGGAAGGCTGAGTTAATGTTGAGCCTGCTAAGATTCGATCTGCCAAATTGCAGGCAGCCGGCAGTCAGCAGAAGTAGCTTGCAGTACTGCATTCTAACCACTAAGTGGCTCTTCGCGGGATAATGTCAAACTCTTGAGAGGGCAGTGAGTTAGCCTGCAATACTGCATTCTAGCCACTGCATGACCACGATCCTTCCTTCTTTCTTTCCTCCCTCCCTTCCTTCTTCCTTCCTTCCTTCTTTCTGTTTTCCTCTTTCCGTCCTTCTTTCCTCCTTCCTTCCTTCTTCCTGTTTTCCTCTTTCTTTCTTTCCTTCCTTTCTTCCTTCCTTCCTTCTTCCTGTTTTCCTCTTTCCTTCCTTCCTTCTTTCCTTCCTTCTTTCCTTCCTTCCTTCATTCCTCCCTCCCTCCCTCCCTTCCTCCTTTAGCACATAGCACTTAGACTTATATACCACTTCATACTCCTTTCTTCATAAGAGCCTCGGTGGTGCAGTGGTTAGAATGCAATTCTACAGGCTACGTCTGCTGGCTGCCAGCTGCCTGTAGACCCCTTTTGAGCTATGGGAATTTTCCTATACAGTATCCTTTTCTACATGTTCCAGGGTGGCGCAGTGGTTAGAGTGCGGCGCTGCAGGCTACTTTAGCTAACTGAGAGCTGCAGTTCAGCAGTTCAAATCTCACCACCAGCTCAAGGTTGACTCAGCCTTCTCTCCTTCCGAGGTGGGTCAAATGAGGACCCAGATTGTTGGGGGCAAGAGGCTGACTCTGTAAACCATTTAGAGAGGGCTGTAAAGCACTGGTATTGTTGCCCACTCCTGTTTGGAGACTGGTGTCCATCATGATCAAGGAGGACCTTAACATCTGGGTTGTGGGCTGTACTGGATGTGTCCGCAGGTGGCTGGTATGGTCTATATGGGCACGACATGTTCTGCCACATGTTGAGCCATCATGCGTGGGCTACAATAGAGTGTAATTCTGACAGCCTTTAGGGAGAGGTTAGGAAGAAGCTATGGATTGGCAGCCTTTCCAAAAATTTCCAAATATTCTGTGGCGTGAATCCTTAGAGCTTATGTTCTCCTTGAGAGGTCTGTTGTAAATAATAATAATAATAATAATAATAATAATAATAATAATAATAATAATAATAATAATCGATTGTTTCATCTGTTTCTTTACAGAGTATTATTATTATTATTATTATTACTATTATTATTATTATTATTATTATTATTATTATTATTATTTATTAGATTTGTATGCCGCCCCTCTCCGAGGACTTGGAGTGGATCACAACAATAATACAACATGTACAAATCTAATGTTAAAAAACAATTTAAAACCTCTTATTATAAAAAAGAAAACAATCACACAACCTAACACCATGCATAAAACCATAGAACAGACTGAAATTAAGAATTCAGTCCCAGATACAGTGGTACCTCTACTTAAGAACTTAATTCGGTCCGTGACCAGGTTCTTAAGTAGAAAAGTTTGTAAGTAGAAGTAATTTTTCCCATAGGAATCAATGTAAAAGCAAATAATGCGTGCAAACACATTAGGAAAGAAATAAAAGCTCGGAATTTGGGTGGGAGGAGGAGGAGGAGGAAGAGGAGGAGGAGGAGGACAGTCACTGCCAAAGGAAGAAGGTGAGATGACTGCCCCCTTTTGCCTTTCCGTGCCCAGATGCTCCTGGAGGCAACCTTGCGCCGGGTGTATGGGAGATAGCACGAGGGAGTGACCACAGCGAAGTGGTTTATTCCCTCTCCAAGTGTCCAGAGAAAGAAAAACGCTCAGTTCACACTGGGCTGCCAAAGCCTCCTTAAGTGCCACCGAAAGGCTCCTCTGGCAGCCCAGAAAAGCCCAAGATGGCCAGGGAATGGCAGGAAACTGGCCGGGTCTTCATGCTGCTCTCAAATTTCCTGGGAAAATTTTCCGGGCTCGGGTTCTTAAGTAGAAAATGGTTCTTAAGTAGAGGCAAAAACATCTTGAACACCCGGTTCTTATCTAGAAAAATTCTTAAGTAGAGGCGTTCTTAAGTAGAGGTACCACTGTATGCTGTGGAGTGAATCCTCAGAGCTTATGTTCCCCTTGAGAGGTCTGTTGTAATTGTGCCAATGGTGGGAAAAAACTCCTGTCCACTCCCCAAATTCGTTCACTTCCTACCTTGTAAGCAGGTATTCACTGGAAGCAAGATCTTGTGAAGGGATATATATGCGTCTGTGAGAGATTTTGGTGATATATTTTTTTTTTGGCTCTTGCGCTTGTGCAGAAGCAAAAAAAAAAAAAATCATTGAAATTTTTGCCCGTGCGTTCCCTCGCAAAATTTTGCAACTCCAATTTTACTACTGGTACGGCGTCCTCATCCGTACTGGTAGGAGCCTGCTACTGCTTGTAAGGCTTCATGAAACCACAAAAAAGAAAAGCCATTGTGCAGACCCCTCCTGTCATCAATGCCACCATCTGCAATTGATTGCTATTTTTTAATTTCTTATTTTATGATTTGAGCCATGCTTTCAGGGATTGTGGGTTTTTTTTGTGATGCAAAATTGCTGATGCTTTATTGCGGAATCTCCTCCGAGTGTCTTGATTGCAGCCGTGAAAGAAAGAAAGAAAGAAATGACGGGGCAGGGAACAAGAATTGCTGCTCTTTGTCGATTATTTATTTTTCTCCCCTCTTTCCATTTTTCCCCCAGTTTGGTGCTTTTGGTCATCCTTAATATGTTGCTGTTCTACAAGCTGTGGATGTTGGAATACACCACTCAGACCTTGACGGCATGGCAGGGGCTACGTTTACAGGAAAGGTAACGGAGGCACAGAGACCCACAATGTCTTTCTTTCTTTCTTTCCTTCCTTCCTTCCTTCCTTTTTTCTTCCTTTCTTGGTTCTTCCTTTCTTTTTCCTTTCTTTCTTTCCTTCCTTCCTTCCACCTTTCCTTTCTTCCTTTTCCCTTTCTTTCTTTCTTTCTCTTTCTTTCTTTTTCTACCTTCTTTCCCTCTTCCTCTTTCTTTCCTTCCTTCTTCCCTTCCTTCCTTTTTTCTTCCTTTCTTGTTTCTTTCTTTCTTTTTCCTTTCCTTCCTTCCTTCCTTTCATTCTTTTCCCTTTCTTTCTTTCTTTCTTTCTTTCTTTCTTTCTTTCTTTCGCTGGCTGGAAAATTCTGGGAGTTGAAGTCCAAATATCTTCAAGTAGCCAAGGTTGGGAAACACTGAAATATAACAAGAAAGGGTCCCAGCTGGCATCAAGTGATTTCCTTTCTCTTTCTCCTTCTTGGTTTCAACAGATTACCCCAATCTCAGACTGAGTGGGCCCACTTATTAGAGTCGCAGCAGAAATATCATGACACAGAGCTCCAAAAATGGAGAGAGATCATCAAATCATCAGTGGTCCTCTTAGATCAGGTGAGAACTATCTCCAACCTAGAGGAGAAGCAGGTTGAAGGCAAAGCAAGTGAAATAGAAAACCACTTTGACATGTGTTCTAATTTCTTCCATTTATGTGGGTGAAGGAGTGGCAAAACCAGGGGGTGGAGTCAAAAGAGGGGTCAGTTTAGAATCCCCACGTAGTCACAAGTGAACTAAGCTCAATTTCCCTTAGATTCCGTTGATCCTCATCAAACTCCAAGCAGGTGGTAACTGTTAGTTGAGAAGCATGAGTAGCAATAAATCAGATTAACTAGACATTAATGTGTGGACTTGATCTTTCATGCCTGACAATTTATGTCTAGTCTTTGTTCTAAATTGTATCTCATCTATGGGTGTGATGACTCGGGGTGTGGCACAAAGGCAACACAGCCAGAAAGTCATGATAAGCACACAGAAGCATAACAATAATTCAAACAGTCAGGAGAAATGCCAGAAAGGCCACCACTCTCAACATTATATGAATTCAGTGTTTGGTCCCAACAAACATCCCTCCCAACTGCGTCTCCTTTAAATTCCATCCCCAGGTGTGCCTTGTCAAGGGACCCGGGGGCTCTTTCCTTACTCGTAAGCCACGCAACTCATGTTGCTTTTTTCTGTGTTCTGCCGTGCTCGCCCTAGTGGGGCCTTGGTGTTCATCTGAACCCCTGTGCTCCCTTGTTCTATCTTCTCATCCTGATTTTTCCCTTCCCCAGTTTCCTCCATAGCCAATGGAGCCACTCTCCCACTCTGTGTCAGCTGTTCCTCTTCCATCTTCTATTCAGATTCCAACAGGGGCATGAAAATGAGATTATCATTTCTTTTATTCTCACAATAACGATTACAGTAGGTAGGTAGGGTTGATAGGTTCTAAGCAGGGAGAAGGTAGAAGGAGGGAGAGGGGGTTCAGATAAAGACCAAGGCCCCACTTGGGTGAGCAGGGAAGAACCCAGAAAAAAGCAACAAGGGTTGTGTGGCTTATGAGTAAGGAAAGGACCCCAGTTCCCTTCACAGGGCACACCTGGGGATGGAGTTTAAAGGAGAGTCATTTGGGAGGGGTGCTTGTTGGGAACAAATGCTGAATTCATATAGTGTTGAGAGTTGTGGCCCGGCATTCCTGACTGTTTGAATTATTGTTATGCTTCTGTGTGCTTATCATGTCTTGCTGGAATTACTGTCCTGAATTCTTTGCTTCTGAGACTCATTATCTTGGCCTGCTGGAGTGATCGATTACTAGTCATTCTGCTTACAGCGTTTTGACTGGGGTATCTGCAGTCAGAAGCTGCTGCAGGTCTGTGGTAGAGCTTTTCTCCAGGCTGGAGAGTAAGCGGGACATTGGGGGCAAAGTTGGTGCCAATAAAGGAACTCATACCAGTTTTCCCTTCACAAGGCACACCTGGGGATGGAGTTTAAAGGAGAACCAGTTGGGAGGGGTTTTTGTTGGGAACAAACTGAGTGGGTTCCATAAATCTGCTAGAGGTGTTTAGTTGCCACACAATTCTTCCCACCGCGGTGTCATTTACATGCTGAGTTTTGAACGTCAACCTCCCAGGCCACCTGTTTTTACATTTCCAAAATGGTGTGTTTGTTTTCCAGATGAAGGATTCTCTCATCAACCTCCAGAAAGGCATCGGCTCTCGCGAATATCGACCCGAGTCGGATGAGAAACGGAAACGGTTCTACTAGCAGGCGGGAACACACGTGGCCAGAGGATTGTGTGCAATATATGTACATAGAGAATGAATATATAGAGGGAGATATATATTCATCGTCTCCAGATTTTTACGAAAGAAAGAAACAGCCGGCGTCGCAAGAAGAGAAACACAGTGCCGACGGAACTCCCAAGCACTGGATGAAACCAGGGACGTCACCAAGGAAAGGCCAGAATGGGATGGAGAAATTGGGGCTTTTCCGGCCCCGAGGCATTGTGTGGAAATCCACTCTGGCCCTCCTGGATTCATCCATCTTTCTAGGCATTTTCCTGGCTCTCTATTTATTTGTCTGCCTCTCTTCGGCGGGAGCAGGGAAGACGTAGGAAGCTACTTCTTAACTAGTCTTGGCACAAATGCCCTATTTGTTCTGGCACGGAGGAACCGTTGTGTTATTTTTTCTCGGCAAGAATGCAGTTGGCTGGCGAGTCTTCAAGCCGGCTGCCAAACAGAGCATTGTTGCTTGTTTCCCAACCAGGGTCCCTTTGCAAGATTTCTCTTTCATTGGCAAGTGGACTTGGCACATGCCGCTACTTCGGCGGAGAGCGGCAGCCCCGGCGGGCGGCGGGATGAGTTTGTTTGAGGAGACAAGGCAGGAAGCTGTTGCGTGCATGCGTGCGTGCGCCCGGAAGGGCCTTGTGTGAGCTCACTCAGGTGCTAACTCCCTTTGTGAAGGATGAGTTCTGCCAGAGGTTGGCCAACGATGTCGACTTTATGGCCTAGGGCCGGGGTAGGCAAAGTTGGCTCTTCTATGACTTGTGGACTTCAACTCCCAGAATCCCTGAGCCAATCATGCTAGCTGAGGAATTCTGGGAGTTGAAGTCCACATGTCATAGAAGAGCCAACTTTGCCTATCCCTGGCCTATGGACTTGGGAGTCCCAGAATTCTACCTCGGGAATTCTGGGAGTTGAAGTCCACAAGTCATCAAGTTGCCCTAAGTTCGCCATCCTTGAGTCACCTTTTGTTCCTTTCCTTGTTTTCAGCTTGACGGCATCTTCTCTGGTTGTTGTTGTTGTTTGTTGTTGTCGTTGTGTCCTTGTGACCTTTGCAGCTTCAAGTAGTTACTTGAGAGAGCTGTCGCTCTGCTTAAAGGGCTATCTGTACTTGCAGAGAGACCGATGGAGACCCACAACAAGGGAGCTTTGAACTGCTCTCGTGGATAAATGTCCACAGCAAAACAAAAACACAAAAAGGCAACGATAGATGGAGCCACAACCCAGGAACAGGCCTCAGCTCAGCAAGGGGTTTAAAAAAATGTCTGCTTTGAAGTCTTTGTTCCAAATCTTGTATTTATTAAAGCCGTCTTGTTTCTCGTACCCATGTCAAGGAGAAGAGTTGAGGAAGAAGCATATGGAGAGATAATTTTGCTTCTTTTTGTGGGTTTATGTTGCTGTGTCTGTCAGCTTGGGCCGCGGCAAGTCACACAAAGCTCTTGTAAAAATTTTGAACGACGCTTCCGAAAGCTACATTCAGCAATTGCTTAATGCAAACTCCTCTTCCCCCTTCATCAGCTGATTTCAAAATGCAAGGATGCATTTTAATACTTTAAAGCAGAGGTACCCAACCTCGGCAACTTTCTAAGACTTGTGGACTTCAATTCCCAGCATTCCCTAGCCAGAGAATTCTAGGGAGTCGAAGTCTGCAAGTCTGAAAGTTCCAAAGGCTGGACGCCCGCTGCTTTAAAGAAAGTCCTTCTTGGTGGTGGCCCCTCGCCACCAGAACGCTGCAGCTCTACCTAACACAGACATGACCCCATTTCTTGGCTGGGCTGCGAACAAGAAAACACAAAAGCGTTTTGTTTTTTAAGGATATTTTTTCCTTGCTGGGTGGGAGGGGAGAAGTTACATACCGCTTGAAAAAGCTAGAATCCCACCAAATGGCGATGCTTCTTGTGCGCGTGTGTGGATTTGGTCAAAGCAAACATTTTTTCTCATTTGGAACGAAGCAAACCGAAGACTTATTGGTGGGCGGGAGGTCAGTTTTATCATGTGGGCGGGAGGTCAGTTTTATCATTGAAAAAGGCCACCGTTCCCTTGTAGGCCAAAGCTGAGCAGTTTGATTCTCTCTGCCTGCTAGTGCAAAACTAGAGATTCCCAGGAAAGAAATAAAAAGAGATTTCCCTCTTTCAAGCTCCATTTGGTTGGTGCCTATCAGGGTTTAACTGATCTGCACCAAATGTCATCTTCTTTGGCAACTACCAAAGGATATGGTTTATATGTAGATTATTGAGCCAGGGGGAAAAAAAATCACACTTGGCACGAATTATTTATCTGAATTAGGCTTTTGGGGGATAAAAGTTGGCGTCTTCTTCTTTCTACACACTGATTAAAAAAGGAACAAACCTTAGCCAACCACAATCTTGATTGACTAGGAGAGGCACCACGAGAAAGCCACACAAAACCAGACAAATTAGCAGGGCAGCCCAAGATAGAGAGCACCAGATTCTTCTTCTTGTTTCCAGGTTATCAATCGACATGTATCTGCTCTGGCATACAAACTGCTGGATTTTTTGGGGGTTTTTTTAGCCCTGGGAGCAAATGCTCAGCAGGTTGGAAGGTGAATGAAATTGGTTTGTTGTCGTTTATTTTTTCCCCCATTTTTTACATGCTCCACCTGAAGATGCAGGAAAGATGATGGGTTTTTATTTTTTTCTCCTCCTTCATTTTTATTTGCTTCCTCCCCTCCTTTTTTGCTACCTGGCTGGGCTAACTGGCAAGGGAGAGCAACCGGAGACCAATATTTCGTAGTCCCCAATATATATATATATATTCTTTTTAGGGTGGTGGTCGCCAATGAGAGAAGAGGGCAGCTGGGGAAATGATTGACGTTAATTTGGGACACTGAACTTGCAGGAGGGTTTCTTAGGTTAATTTATTTGAATATATTTATATGTATATGCATATATATGTGTATCAAGAATGGTCCTAAAAATGCGGGTTGCAGGTATATTTATAAATGAAGAGGCGACAGCCCTCGCGATCTCTGGAACGTTTAAAATTTATTTAAAACGACTAAAATTATTTAGCTTTCGTTAGTCCTCTACTGACGTCGTCAGAGTATTAAAATCCCCATTGAAGACATAGTTGATCTTACATAACGCTGGTCAATTTGCGCATTGCCTGCGTCATAGGTCCACACCCTTCCTTCGCTCCTGTAATTAGATTTCTTGTTTCTAGCTTAGTTATACCACCAGGTGGAATTACTGTTGCTTCTTCCACCAACATAGTTGAAGATCAACTACGTCTTCAATGGGGATTTTAATACTCTGACGAAGTTAGCAGAGGACTAACGAAAGCTAAGTAATTTTAGTTGTTTTGAATAAAGTTTAAATGTTCTGGAGATCGCGATGGCTGTTGCCTCTTCATTTGTGTGTGTGTGTGTGTGTGTGTGTGTGTATGAATGCATAGACACACACACACACAGAACAATCTTTCGGGATTTGACTTAGTGGCCAAGAGAGCTTTTCGATAGAAAACGATAGAAGTCTTGTATGGACTTTCTCCTTGGAGCAGGACAACAGAAGACTGGTTGCGAGGTTTTGCTTCCCAAAGACTTAAACGAGGGTGTTGTGATCACTGTTATTTAAACAAAAATATTGTTTTTCTTTCAAAGAGTGGGTGGGCACAATGGTTTGCTGGACAGACTGAAGAAAACGGTTTAGTGGTAGCTTTTTTATTTTGCTTGGGTTTTGGGGGGAGGGTTGCAGAGAGGTGTCGAAGAGAATCTGGGAATCATGGTCATTTCATAACTGGGCTTTAGCAGACTCACTCCAACAAAATGCATTCTCTTTCTCCTCCCTCGCCTTTTTGATTTTCTTTCCCAGAAAAGTCTCAAAATTCTCTTTTTTTTGGGGGGGGGGGCACAGAGAGGGAGCCGTTGCATTGCTTTTTAATCCCTCAGAGATTTTGCCTATTGACCCAAATCATGTTTGTTCCATTTAGAACCGAGTTAAAGGTATAGGAGATGTTCATGGCATTAGACACACCTACCAGAAAGTGGATTTTGCTTAATTTACACACAGGGTTAAAATGGATTTTTTTTAAAAAAAATTATCCAGGACAGGGGTCTCCAACCTTGACAACTTTAAGACTTGTGGACTCCAGCTCCCAAAATCTGGCTGAGGAACTCTGGGAGTTGAAGTCCACAAGTCTTAAAGTTGTCGAAGTTGGAGACCTCTGATCTAAGAGACACATATGTGTGTGAAAAGGACCTGGCACTTCTCAATTTGTCTTGGCTTCTCTTCACACTTGTGTGTCATCCCCCTTTCTCATGGCTGGTGAGAGCGGTGGTCAAGCAAATGGAGCAAAAAACAGATATTGTGTTTTTTTAAAAAAAACTATGCATTGTGCAATGGCAAGATCGTCCATTTATGGAAGGGCTTTGTCGAGGGGACACTTGGTATCTATAAATAGTTTCTGCAGTCTTCTTCCTCGACTTCTTCCTCTACTTTTTTAGGTTTTGTGAAGTCCTGGGGTTTTCATTTTATAGATGCATTCAATCTATAAAATCCAGTTGTTGGCTTCTCAGTTTTGTAGGAGAGGCGCATGAGATGTTCCAGATTGGGACCTCCAGATTTCGGAAGGTCTCGGTGATACCTTCGTTTATTCCCTAATAATCCATCTCCGGATGTGGTTCTTCCTTTCCTCACATCCATGCTAGTGCTCACAGCTCTGTGTGTCTGGTGTGCTTTCATGTGTCTCCGAGCCAGAATTTGCTTCTGCACATGCTCAGGAAGCAAAGTCTCACGAGGGGATTCGCGCACAAGATTTCGCCCATATTTTTGGCTTCCGCGCATTCACAGAAGCAAAAAAGCCCACCAAAATCTCCCGCACATGCATGTCGCCTTGCGAGAGTTTGCTTCATGCGCAGAAGCAAAATCTCACTAGGACACACATGTGCGCACCGCAGAAATGCGGACTGCGTGCGCATCTTCATTTTCGCTACTGGTACAATGGCGTTCAGCGCACCCATAGGAACCCCGCTACTGGCCCTTGGTTTCTCATGCTCAGCTTTCCGGCTCATGCTGGTAGAAGCACAGATGACTCATCTTCTCGAACCATTCATCCCTCAATGTGCCAACCAGCCAAATTAAAAGGTTTAATAACTGTTCCCAGCTGCAGCCAAACACCCTGTTTGTTGAGAACATGGTTCTCCTTTGCCCTCTTTCTTGAAACACAGCCACATGGGATCTTGTCCCCTTTCGGATTTCTTTTTGATTCGACTTAATGCTCAAGATGTTTCCCCTTCTGCGTTCTGAAGTGACCACGAGGAAGGCGAGTCCTCCTTTCTTTACCACCCTCAACATGCTGCTCTCTCTCTTTTTTTAACACCACGTCTGCCGTGAGGATAACGGCAGCGACGGTGACGGTACTCCATTGTTTACATTTACCTCGTTTTTACTTTGGTCAGTCGAGGCGTGGTAAGGTTTGAAGGACAGGCTTCCCAACGTCCATTTCGAGAGTTCCACGGGATGCTTTGGGGAGGGGGTCGATATTCTCCTGATTCTGGAGTCTCTGGGGCAGAGTTGGGGGAGCCACTCAAATTTCCAGTCCTCCAGCCACCCCCAAAACAGGAACAAGTAGCCATTCTTGACGGCGGTCCCCTACATGATAAGGATGGAGGGCACCCATCCATTTTCTCCCCTATCCCCTTTCTTCTCTCACCTTAAGCATGGCATTTTGCTCTCCCCAACCGATATTTCTTAAGCTGCCACATTTCTCCAGCTACTTTTCGGCTCCGTTCAAAAGAGGAAGATTTTTCCTGCCAAAAAACCACTGAGAAAACTCTAAAGGGACTGGACAGAAGGCCAAGTAATCGTTCCTTTCCCTCCTTCCCTGCATTTATGATAGGCGGAAGGACCTGGGACAATTCATAGCATAAATCTGGAGCCAGGCCACGCGCTAAAAATCTCTCTCTCTCTCTCTCTCCCCGGCCCCTCCAACCCGATTGTGTGTGCGCGTGTGTGAGGTTGTGTGCGCGAGCGTGCATAGGATCTGTCTGTGCGAATCTGTATCTAAACTTTGCGCTGTGCGCGAGGTCTAATGTAATACGTTGATTACAAAAAGAAAAAGAAAAAAACAGAAACAAAAATAAATAAGTCATCAGCCACCACAAGCTTGAGTTGATAGAAGCCTAGGAGCTATACAGGCGACAAAGCCAAAATCTTAATGTAAAAGTAGCTAGAAAAAGAAACGGAATAAAAGTATGAATAAAATATAATGAGAACAAAAGACGGAAGGCGTCGTTAGTTTTTATTTATTTATTATTACCGGCGCTCTTGTTATTTCATTGTTTTATTGTTGCCTCTTTCTACTGCAGTGGTTCTCCACCGTTCTAATGCCGCGACCCCTTAATACAGTTCCTCATGTTTGTGGTGACCCCCAACCATAAGTCTAGCGCCAATTCTCCCAACAGAGCTTTAAGCTGATTGGCAGGAAGGTCAGAGGGACACGCCCACTGTAAAGGCCTGATTGGTCGGATTGTAAAGAATATGTTCCAGAATAGAAGCTTTAGTTCCTAATACCAGGGGAAATTTGCCTTTTACCAGGGTCTTAGGCAACCCCTGTGAAACAGCCATTCGACCCCCAAAGGGGTCCCAACCCCAAGGTTGAGAACACCTGTTCTACAGTCTCTATGCCTGGTTTTAGGACGTTCTCCTTCAGAGGCAAAATCATTTTAACCAAGTGTCTTTTTTGATACCCAGACATGAGTGAACAAAAATCTACACAAACTGCTACATTGGTAGACCGATCTCCCAAAGTCTCGTCTTCAATTATGGAAGCAAGTGAAATTAGGAAGCATTTATCTCTGGGGAAAAAAACTTCCCGAGTTTCGGAACTATTGTCTCTCTGAGAATAATACCTTTTGTTCTTGTTATAAGACTAAAAAAGGACTCTAGTATAAGAGCTTCCCAACCTTCGCCACTTGAAGACTTGTGGCCTTCAACTCCCAGAATTCCACAGCCAGTAATGGCTGGCTGGGGAATTCTGGGAATTGAAAGTCCACAGATCTTCAAGCAGTCAAGGGTAGACATCCCCGCTCTAGTACACAACTACAATAAATCAGGAAGTGGATCTTCACGAATGTCAACACGCAATTTTGTTTCGGAAAGAAATGAACTTGGAAGAAGTGGTGACCAATGTGATTTTTTCCCAAGTGAGGTTTGGTTTTTGGTTCTCACCACCTCCCACATGGCCCCGGCTAAGAGATGGCAACTATAGGAGTTGTAGGTCCATGTCTGGAGGACCCCACCAATTTACCCATGCTGACATTACCGCAGTTAGTTGGTTGGGAATTATTATTATTATTATTATTATTATTATTATTATTATTATTATTATTATTTATTGGATTTGTATGCCGCCCCTCTCTGCAGACTCGGGGCGGCTAACAACAGTGGTAAAACAACATGAACAATCCAATTAATAAAAACAACTAAAAACCCCTTATTATATTTTTTTAAAAAACCAAACATACACACAAACATACCATGCATAACTTGTAGTAGCCTAGGGGGAAAGGATAACTTAACTCCCCCATGCCTGGCGACAAAGGTGGGTCTTAAGTAATTTGCAAAAGACAAGGAGGGTGGGGGCCGTTCTAATCTCTGGGGGGAGTTGGTTCCAGAGGGCCAGGGCCACCACAGAGAAGGCTCTTCCCCTGGGCCCCGCCAAACGACATTGTTTGGTCGACAGGACCCGGAGAAGGCCAACTCTGTGGGACCTTATCGGCCGCTGGGATTCGTGCGGTAGAAGGCGGTTCCGGATGTATTCTGGCCCAATGCCATGTAGGGCTTTAAAGGTCATTACCAACACTTTGAATTGTGACCGGAAACCGATCGGCAGCCAGTGCAGGCCGCGGAGTGTTGCAGAAACAAAACCATACATCTCAACGAAGGAGATTGGAATCCTAGGGTTTTTGCTAGAAAAACTTGAATAACAAGCGCATTCAATTCACAGGACATCAACAGCTCTATCTCCTGCAGCACATTAAAGCAAAGCGGAATTTTAAATATCAAAGGATCAAATCTGAATATCAAAGGATCAGAGTATCACGTTTTAAGTCTTTGGGCATGAATTGGCTAACTTCTGTTTCTTATCACCACTTTCAGATCAGGAAGGGAAGGGCTGCTTTGCAGATTTTTTCCAAGGTTTATGGGGATTTTTTATTTTTATGTTTTTATGTTAGGAACAATCAAATGATGGATGAAATATTATCAGAAGGAAAGAAGGATTCTGAGCTTGACAGGACTACACAGCAATCCAACACACCTATCTTCTCCCACTGAAAATGTCACAACAAGTTACAAGGAAACATACTATGCAAATAAGGAACTAGCCATAAGCTCCCTTCTAAGGATACGGATGCTGTAGACCAGGGTCTCCAACCTTGGCAACTTTAAGACTTGGAATTCTGGGGGTTGAAGTCCACAAGCCTTAAAGTTGCCAGGAATTCTGGGAATTGAAATCCACAAGCCCTAAAGTTTCCAGGAATTCTGGGAGTTGAAGTCCACAAGCCTTAAAGTTGCCAGGAATTCCGGGAATTGAAACCCACAAGACTTAAAGTTTCCAGGAATTCTGGGAATTGAAACCCACAAGCCTTAAAGTTGCCAGGAATTCTGGGAGTTGAAGTCCACAAGTCTTAAAGTTGCCAGGAATTCTGGGAGTTGAAATCCACAAGCCTTAAAGTTGCCAGGAATTCTGGGAGTTGAAGTCCACAAGTCTTAAAGTTGCCAGGAATTCTGGGAGTTGAAGTCCACAAGCCTTAAAGTTGCCAGGAATTCTGGGAGTTGAAGTCCACAAGTCTTAAAGTTGCCAGGAATTCTGGGAGTTGAAATCCACAAGCCTTAAAGTTGCCAGGAATTCTGGGAGTTGAAGTCCACAAGTCTTAAAGTTGCCAGGAATTCTGGGAATTGAAACCCACAAGTCTTAAAGTGGCCAAGGTTGGAGACTCCTGCTGTAGACCTAAAGGCATTATGATCAAAAGCTTGACCTTGAGTCAATCCCATAATTCATTAACAGTCACTGAGGGATGAAGTACACATGGAAAGATTGATTTAGCCCTGTTTTTTTCATAGCTACTTCAACTGCAGCCACTACTCTTTGAAAGAGGTTTTTGTATTCTCATTCAGTTTGGGAATGCGGCGAGTCAATTAAAACATCTGGCATTGTAACTACCATAATGGAAGCTTGCCTCTAAGTGAACAAGTGAACAAGTCCCTTTTCACATAGAAACCAGGCATTGACTCATTACTGTAAGAAAAAATAATTGCATAGGTGAAGTTGACCCCAGTCAAAGATTTTATCAAAAATTATTACTGGAAGATATTGTTTCTGCCTTCACACATGAAGGAAACAAGGATGAAATACACCACTGCTCCAACCTTAGGATAGACAGTCTCCAAACTGGTCAACTTTTAAGACTTGTGGATGTCAACTCCCAGAATTCCCCAGCCAGCATAAGGCATTCTGGGAGTTGAAGTCTACAAGTCTTAAAAGTCAGATAACCCTGGTCTAGAAAAAGAAGTAGAACATTGTAGAGAAACTACCTCCAATTCTTGAATGTCGGATTAAAAAAAACCATTTAAAGTAATATGTTATTAAAAAATATATGTATGAGTAAATTCTAGCCAATCGCTGTTTCATCTTCTCAACTTTCTCACCAAATTTAAGTTCCTTAAAAACCTGTTCGGGAGGCAGCAGGTCCCATCTGGCAATTTCAAAGCATTGCAAAACGTGATTAAAAATGTTCCAAATCTCCAGAACAACCTTCAAAAGCATTTCAAGCTGCTACATTTGGAGGGGTGAGAGAGATCTATCAACTGAATTTCAGAAGTCTAAGAGTGCCATCTAGCGGAGATGACAGGCTGTCTATGGAGGTTGTCACTCATCCATATCGTAGTTGTCGCAAAGGTGATTTTATTTTAAAGGCAACTGGATTTTCTGATTAACCGCTAGAAGTGAAGAAGCTTCTTGAATGAGAATTAAAACTTTATCTTCAAAGAAAAAATATTCTTGCCTTTAAAATAAAATCATAGGCATTGAGTTGCTAATTCCTTTCAGAAAGGTTGATTAGGAGAAGATTGGGGGAAAAAAACCCCACTTAGGTTTACCTCTCCTGGGCGACTGGTGTATGGTGGAAACCTATATTGATATACTTCGACTTGCAATTTTCCATCATCCAAAAGTGGGCAACAAGGAAGCAGCAATTCTGAATTATTTCCAGGCTCTGCTTCCAACCCAACTAAGGTTGACTAAGACTGTACCCTGTGTGTGTTCTCCTAACCTGGCTACTTGGCCTGTGCAGTGACCATCTCAAGCCACAAGAGTGACCAATTGCCCGGCTTTGGATATCAGGGTTTGGTGAAGAGTATTCTTCGGCCAGCCTTTCCTACCATCAGGCCAAAACTTTGTCCTATACTGCTAAATTGGCCACACCCACAAGTCACATGACCCCCCAGCCACACCCACCCAGTCACATGACCACCTACACTCAGCCAGTCACATGACCAACCTAGCCACATCCACCCAATCACAACTACCTAGCTACACTCACCCATTCAAATGACCTACCTAGCCACGCCCACCAAGCCACACCCCAACTTAGCCACCCCCACCCAGTCACATGACCTACCTAGCCATGCCCACCCAATCACGTGGCTACCTAGCCACACCCACCCAGTCACATGACCAACCTAGCCACATTCACCCATTCAAATGACCTACCTAGCCATGCCCACCAAGCCACATACCCATCTAGCCACACCCACCCAGTCACATGACCTACCTAGCCACACCCACCCATTAAAATGAGAGAGAGGCAGTTCGTATTTACAAAACTGGGACAATGATGGGATGAATGGTGCCTGCCTGCCTACTTTGTCTCTGCTGGCCTCAAAGGAAGGCCTTTCCTTGGTCAAGATGGAGGCCACCGATGTTTCTGAGGTGGAGGAAATAAATTTAGATGGCCTCATGACTCCACCTCGTGGAACGGGATTCCTTCCAATCCAGCTGCAGTGATTTGTTTTATCTAACAGTTAGAACAATTAGTCCGTGGAACTGCTTGCCTCTAGAAGTTGTGAATGCTCCAACACTGGAAGTTTTTAAGGAGATGTTGGATAGACATCTGTCTGAAGTAGTGTAGGGTTTCCTGCCTGAGAAGGGAGTTGGACGAGAAGACCTCCAAGGTCTCTTCCGACTCTGTTGTTGTTTTGTTAGTCCTTGAGTCTTCTGCCAGGCTCCTAAAAAGAAGGAAGAAAGAGGGTGAGAGTGAGCTACCTTTTGCATCGTAAAGGGCTGATTTGTGATTTGTATGAACCCCAAAACCAAGAGGCTGTGTGAGAAATTCACTCAACTTTTTTCTTTAATGGATAGAGTAGTGCGGTGGCCTAGAGGCGGAACTCTTGCCTTACAGTCAAGAGGCTGTGAGTTCGATCCTAGGTAGAGGAAGTTATTTTTCTCTTTGGGCACTCTGAGAATATATATGCTGAACCAAACTTTGCATTGGTGACAGGAAGGCATCTGGCCCGTGATGACAAATTAGGACAAATTTGAGGACAATTATAAATATTTTGGAATATTACGAAGCACTATGAAGTGATATAGAAGTCTAAGTGCTAATACTAACTGCTATCTGGATTTACTTAATTATTTACTTACTTACTTACTTATTTTTATTAGATGGAATCTCGTGAGTTAATTTCTCCTTTATCATGAAAAGAGCTTTATCTCACCTTTGTTGCAAAGGGCATTCTGGTGCAAATTCACCCACTACTCCTCCACTGGTACAGCACAATTTTCTTTATTTTCTGACGGAATGGCGAGGTAGTTGGAACTAAGGAACAAAAATGATATTATTTGCAGGAGAAGCCTAAATACACAGGTGTGCTTTTTTTTTTAGCAAGCTGGTTGCTTGCTAAAAAAGACTGCTTCTTTATTGGTGTGTGCATATCATAGAAACATAGAAGTCTGACGGCAGAAAAAGACCTCCTGGTCCATCTAGTCTGCCCTTATACTATTTTCTGTATTTTATCTTAGGATGGATCTATGTTTATCCCAGGCATGTTTAAATTCAGTTACTGTGGATTTATCTACCACGTCTGCTGGAAGTTTGTTCCAAGGATCTACTACTCTTTCAGTAAAATAATATTTTCTCATGTTGCTTTTGATCTTTCCCCCAACTAACTTCAGATTGTGTCCCCTTGTTCTTGTGTTCATTTTCCTATTAAAAACACTTCCCTCCTGGACCTTATTTAACCCTTTAATATATTTAAATGTTTCGATCATGTCCCCCCTTTTCCTTCTGTCCTCCAGACTATACAGATTGAGTTCATTAAGTCTTTCCTGATACGTTTTAGGCTTAAGACCTTCCACCATTCTTGTAGCCCGTCTTTGGACCCGTTCAATTTTGTCAATATCTTTTTGTAGGTATAAATATATATATATATATACAGTATATCATATATATCAGGTATAAAATATCCAGTGCTAAGATCTATCTATCTATCTATCTATCTATCTATCTATCTATCTATCTATCTATCTATCTATCTATCTATCTATTGGATTTGTATGCTGCCCCTCTCCGTAGACTTGGGGCGGCTAACAACAGTAATAAAAACAGCATGTAAATCCAATACTAAAACAACTAAAAACCCTTATTGTAAAACCAGACATCCATACAAACAAACATACCATAAATAAATTGTAAAGGCCTAGGGGGAAAGAATATCTCAGTTCCCCCATGCCTGACGTCAGGGGTGGGTTTTAAGGAGCTTACAAAAGGTGAGGAGGGTGGGGGCAAGATGTTTATTAGTAGTGGTGGTTGCATTAAATAAGTGTGTATAAAGAGGGTGTTGTGTTACATTATTCGCAGGGACAGAACAGTTGGTTGTAAATGAACACACCTGTTGACCAACAGAGGGCCCTGTTTCCCACGTTTCAATCATTTCCCTGGCTTTTTTTGTACCAGCTTGGCCAACAATGCCAGTAGCTGCAAACTTAAATACACGTCCTTGTACATTGCAATGAACAAACTCCCTTCTCTTTCTGGCTGCAGTAGAGAAATAGGTACATCTTACAAGGGATCTGAATGCTGATAGGTTGGCCAATCCTTAGTCATAACAGCCTGAACTACTTCTCCATTCCCCCCTCCCCCCCGCTGCTAAAAGGCAATTCTTTCCTTTCACGCTTCCTGAGATGCCCAGATTTTTTCCAAAACTCACGCATTTTCCTGAGCGGTTTCTTCTGCTTTGGCGACTTTCCGGTAGCAGTAAACCATCTCGACCAGGAGCCACAATGTGAGGAAGACCAAGAGGATATACATCGTTATTGCAGAGATGAGTGCTGTTAAGTCTCTTCCAGCTGTAAGAGGAAGGGGAGATAATTCCAGGACTGATCCCGATGATCCTTGTGAAACCCCTCTCGGGCAATCAAGTGTGTGGAGCTTTGCTTTGCAGGAGTCCAGCTAGGCAGAGGCAGCGCTTATGGGCCAGGCCAATGACCCTAAAACAGTGATGGAGAACCTATGGCACGGGTGCCACGGGTGGCACGCGGAGCCATATCTGCTGGCACGTGAGCCATTGCCCTAGCTCGGCTCCAACATGCATGTAAGTGCCAGCCAGCTGATTTTTGGCTTGCACAGAGGCTCTGGGAGGGTGTTTGGGCTTCCAGACAGGCTCCAGAAGGGTGGGAGAAGGCAGTTTTACCTTTCCCTGGCTCCAGAGAAGCCTTTGGAGCCTGGGAAGGGCGAAACAAGAGCCTACTGGGCCCACCAAATTATTTATTTATTTATCTATCTATCTATCTATCTATCTATCTATCTATCTATCTATCTATCTATCTATCTATCTATCTATCTATTGGATTTGTATGCAGCCCCTCTCCGGAGACTCGGGGCGGCTAACAGCAATAATAAAACAGCGTACAATAATAATCCAATACTAAAAACAATTAAAAACCCATTAATATAAAAACCAAACATACATACAGACATACCATGCATAAAATTGTAAAGGCCTAGGGGGAAAGAGTATCTCAATTCCCCCATGCCTGGCGGCAGAGGTGGGTTTTAAGTAGCTTACGAAAGGCAAGGAGGGTGGGGGCAATTCTAATTTCTGGGGGGAGTTGGTTCCAGAGGGCCGGGGCCGCCACAGAGAAGGCTCTTGCCCTGGGTCCCGCCAAGCGGCATTGTTTAGTTGACGGGACCCGGAGAAGACCCACTCTGTGGGACCTAACTGGTCGCTGGGATTCATGCAGCAGAAGGCGGTCCCTGAGATAATGTTGGGAAACAGACAGTTTCTGGCCTCCAGAGGGCGTCCGGGCATTGGGGGAAGCCATTTTCGTCCTCCCCAGGCATTGAGTCATGAGTGTGAGCTCTTTCGGTACCCAAGGAAATAAAGGTTTGCCATCACTGCCTTAAAACATTGCCTTGATTAAGCTGGCCTGGCCCCATGTCAAAAGAGGGCCCTAAACATGGTAGCCTATGCCTGCCTAACTGAAAACAGGCTCCACTGAATTCAGTGTGACTCACTCCCAGTGATGGGCTCCTATGGGTACGGTCAGATCTGCAGAACCAGTAGAAAAATATTGAACTTTTCTCCTTTTTTTCCCTTCTGTGCTCTGGGTATGTTTTTCCTATCGCAGTAAATGAGGTTGAACTTGTATAATTTTGGAAGAACTGTGTGTGTGTGTGGATGTGTGTACATACACATATAGGGGACACAATCTGAAGTTAGTTGGGGGAAAGAGCAAAAGCAACGTGAGAAAATATTATTTTACTGAAAGAGTAGTAGATGCTTGGAACAAACTTCCAGCAGACGTGGTTGGTAAATCCACAGTCACTGAATTTAAACATGCCTGGGATAAACATATATCCATCCTAAGATAAAACACAGGAAATAGTATAAGGGCAGACTAGATGGACCATGAGGTCTTTTCCTGCCGTCAGTCTTCTATGTTTCTATATAGTAGATAATGTCTATTTTGTGCCTGTGTGTAATATCTATGTGTGTAATATGTATGTATACAGATGGCATATATACATAGAATCAGGGGTGGGGTACTGCTTGGACGGGGGAGAGGGGCACACACAGTGGGGTAGCGAAAATGGAGCTGCACCCCAGAGCACCCAATTTGCACTGAAAGATTTTGAAAGAAAATGCAAGGGGTCCTACATAAGCCATGCCAATAGTGTGGTAGTAAAAATGTTGGTAGCCATTCACTGCTTACTCCCAGGGAACAATAATAATAATTTAATAATTTATTAGATTTGTATGCCACCCCTCTCTGAAGACTCGGGGCGGCTCACAACATAGCAATAGTACAAAACATTACAAATCTAATATTAAAATTTAAAAAGTTAATTAAAAAACAATATAACATAATCAGTATCATAAAATCATCAATTACGCAATCGTGCACACTCAACTCAATTTGTCGTACTACAGAGGTCAGGTAACTGCGAGAGCAATCATGGGCTTCCCAAGATATGCCCATGTTACACCAACACTCTGCAGTCTGCATTGGTTGCCGATCAATTTCCGGTCACAATTCAAAGTGTTGGTTATGACCTATAAAGCCCTTCATGGCATCGGACCAGAATATCTCCGGGACCGCCTTCTACTGCATGAATCCCAGCGACCGGTTAGGTCCCACAGAGTTGGCCTTCTCCAGGTCCCGTTGACTAAACAATGTCATTTGGCAGGACCTAGGAGAAGGGCCTTCTCTGTGGCAGCCCCGACCCTCTGGAACCAGCTCCACCCAGATATAAGAGTTGCCCCCACCCTCCTTGCCTTTCGCAAGCTCCTTAAAACCCACCTCTGTCGTCAGGCATGGGGGAATTGAAATTTTCCCTTCCCCCTAGGCTTATAGAATTTATACATGGTATGCTTGTATGTATGATTGGTTCTTTAAATTGGGGTATTTTAGATTGTTTTTAATATTAGATTTGTTTACATTGTCTTTTTTATTGTTGTTAGCCGCCCCGAGTCTTCGGAGAGGGGCGGCATACAAATCTAATAAATGCAAATACAAATACAAACTGCATAGAGCAGCCTTCTCCAAGGTTGCTTACAGCTTATAATAAGTAAAATAATAAATATGAACACTAAAATAAATATGAGCACTAAAATATTAACAGAAAATACAGTAGTCCCTCGCTATACCACGCTTCACCTACTGCGGCTTCACTTCATCGCGGGTTTTCAAGAAATATTAATGAGAAAAATCATTTGCGGATCTTCGCTGGTTCGCGGGTTTCTGAGGAAGTCGATCGGCAGATTTAAACAGCCCGCGGAACTCGATCAGCAGGTTTTTCAAAAATATATATATCTAAAATTGTAAATACTGTATTTAAATACTGTATCTAAAATAAATACTGTGTGGGAAGGGTTTATAAACACTTAAAACAACGAAAACTTACCAAACAATTACAATATAAATACTTAAATAAGTACTATCAGTCAATAAATTCCCCATCGCGGATGTCACCTATTGCGGCCGGGTCTGGAACGTAACACCAGCGATAGGTGAGGGACTACTGTAACCGAGAAGCACCGACTTCAAGGCTTGAGCAATGACCGACCCCTTGTATTATCTTACCAGCCTTCATCACGGTGAGACGAATCAGGGTCGAGCTGGTGAAGATGGGCCGGTGGGTCTCAAAGAGGAATTCCCGGGTGACATTACAGGTGTAAACCCCTGAATCGTTGAGTGAGATGTTTAGCACCGCGATGGAGACGTCCTGCATGTCTGCACTCCCGTTCCACTCCAGCCGGCCCTGTAAAGGACTCTCAAGTTCCCGTTTCTCATTGTTGAATTCGTAGATCTGTAAAATTCCAGGGGGGAAAAGGGAGATGTCAACTTTAGCAATAGCGCTTTGACCAGTAATGATGGACTTTTTTTTTTTGCTTGGGTGTCAAAAGGGTGCACAGATGTGCAATAGCGCGGGTGTATGTGTGTGCTCACACCTACAATACAATGCCCTCCTCCCTGTGCATGCATGCACAATTTCCCACACTGCTCTCCCTGAGCATGCGCCCAGGCCTCAATGAAGCCTCCAGACGTTGGTTAGCCCGTTGGGCCATTTTTTGCCCTCTGGAGGCTTTCCTGAATCCTAGGAAGGGCAAAAACAGACTCCCGCACTCTCCTGAATGCCGAAAATCCCATGCATGTTGAAGCTACATAGGGCAATGCCTTGCATGCCCTCAGATAGGGCCACACATGACATAGGTTTGCCATCACGGACTTAGACATATATATAACAATAGCAATCAGACTTATGTACCACTTCACAGCCCTCTGTAAGCAGTTGAAAGAGTCAGAGTCTTGCACCCACAATCTGAGTTCTCATTTTAATGACCTTGGAAGGATGGTAGGCTGAGTCAACCTTGAGCCGGTCAGGATCGAACTGCTAGCAATTGGCAGAATCAGCCTGCAATACTGCATTCTAACCACTGGGAGGGAAGGAAGGAAGGAAAGGAAAGGAAAGGAAAGGAAGGAAGGAAGATGGTGAGGAGGAGGAGGGGAGGAGGAGGAGGAAGGTAGGGAGGAAGGAAAGAGGAGGAGGAGAAGGAAGGAAGGAGGGAGGAGGAAGAGAAGGAAGGAAGAGAAGGAAGGAAGGAAGGAAATAAGGAAGGAAGGAAGGAAAGGAAGGAAGATGAGGAGGAGGAAGAGGAAAGGAGGGAGGAAAGGAGGGAGGAAGGAAGGAAGGGAGGAAGTAAAGAGGAGGAGGAAGGAAGGAGGGAGGAGGAAGAGAAGGAAGGAAGGAAGGAAGGAAAATAGCAATCGCAGTTAGACTTGTATACCACTTCACAGTGCTTTCCAGCCCTCTCTAAGCGGTTTACAGAGTCAGCCTCTTGCCCCCAACAATCTGGTTCCTCATTTACCATCCCGTAGTACTTTACAAAACTTTTTGGCTGGTTTACAGTGTCAGCATTACTTGCATATTTTACAACTGGTCTTAAGTGTGAGGACTGGTCATAAGCCACTTTTTCAGGGTTGTTTTAACTTCAAACAGTGGCAAACTGAATGGCTATTTTTTTGAATACTTCTCAGTGAAATGTTGGAATTAGGCAGGACCATGATTGATCATTGATTGACTTTCCCAAATCTTCTCCTTGCCTGAAAAAAATGTGCACCATATTTCCAGCAATCCCTGAATTTGCAGTTACTGTGTAGGTGCTTAGCCCAAAGATTACCAATTGTGCTTAGTGGCTAATAATTTTCTAGGTCAACCTTTGCCGTTTCTAAAAAAAGGGGAGGATAAATACAACCCCCAATCCTTAGGGATTTACTTAAAATATGTGAAATATGTGAGCCTCAGATTAGCCCCATCACGAAAATCTCTTTAAAAAAAAAATCAGCTCTACTGAGATTAAACCATTTCCAGCAACTTTCTCCGATCCTAACTGGGAAATTAAATTATTAAGGGCAGCTGCCCTCTCCAGTGGTCAATCTCATATATGGTCTCTGAACCCAGGAAATACTGAAACTTCCAGAAAGCAGGGCACATCACCTCTGTATATTCATTAAAATACAGAGGAATCATTGAGTCTGTAGTCTGCACCTCTATAACTGTCTGGTTTGGTTCTGCAACCCAACAAGACCGACCCAGACTTCAGAGTATAATCAGAACTACAGAAGAAACAATGGCTGCCAACCTGCCTTCCACTGAGGACCTGTAGACTGCAGGAGTCAAAAAGAGGGCTGTGAAAATATTTACTGACCCTTCGCATCCGGGACATAAACAGTTTCAACTCCTACCCTCAAACTGTCGCTATAAAGCACTGAACAGAAACACAATTAGACATAAGGATGTTTTTTCCCCGAACGCCATCACTCTGCTAAACAAATAATTCCCTCAACACTGTCAAACTATTTCTTAAGTATGCACTATTATTACTACTAGTTTTTTCTCATCATCCCTATCACCCATTTCTTCCAACTTATGACTGTAAGTTGTTGCTTGTATCCTTAAGATTTTTATTAATATTGATTGTTTCCTGGTTGCTTATTTGACCTCTATGACAATCATTAAGTGTTGTACCTCATGAGTCTTCACAAACATATATTTTCTTTTATGTACACTGAGAGCATATGCACCAAAGACAAATTCCTTGTGTGTCCAATCACACTTGGCCAATAAAGAATTCTATTCTATTCTATTCTATTCTATTCTATTTTCTCTTCCCTTCCCTTCCCTTCCATTCCATTCTATTCTCTCTACTCTACTCTATTTTATTCTATTTACTCTGCTCTGCTCTGTTCCATCTCAACTCATCCCATTCTTCATTCCAAAATCTATTCTATTCTATTCTATTCTATTCTCTCTTCTCTTCCCTTCCCTTCCATTCTATTCTCTCTACTGTACTCTATTTTATTCTATTTACTCTGCTCTGCTCTGCTCTGTTCCATCTCAACCCATCCCCTTCTTCATTCCAAAATCTATTCTATTCTATTCTATTCTATTCTATTCTCTCTTCTCTTCCCTTCCCTTCCATTCTATTCTCTCTACTCTACTCTATTTTATTCTATTTACTCTGCTCTGCTCTGCTCTGTTCCATCTCAACTCATCCCATTCTTCATTCCAAAATCTATTCTATTCTATTCTATTCTATTCTATTCTCTCTTCTCTTCCCTTCCCTTCCCTTCCATTCTATTCTCTCTACTGTACTCTATTTTATTCTATTTACTCTGCTCTGCTCTGCTCTGTTCCATCTCAACCCATCCCATTCTTCATTCCAAAATCTATTCTATTCTATTCTATTCTATTCTCTCTTCCCTTCCATTCTATTCTCTCTACTCTACTCTATTTTATTCTATTTACTCTGCTCTGCTCTGCTCTGCTCTGTTCCATCTCAACCCATCCCCTTCTTCATTCCAAAATCTATTCTATTCTAGGCTTGGGGCATGATATAACTGTCCGATAGCATTTGAATGTTGGAAGATCTGCATTGTTTTCCCCAAAGCATTTTCCCATAACTGCAGAATCCACTTTTTATTTTGACCAACCAAGTATTAGTTGTGACAAGATTAATTAAAGCAATAAAAGGATTGGGGGAAATCTGCAACCCTTTGCCAAAACAGACTAGAAAAATACAGGCAACCTTCCCAAAACAGCTCTGCCTGTACAAAGCATCTTTAACTATATAAAACTGTTTGAACTGAATCCTTTGCTCCTGGGTGCTTCTTTGCTCCAATCCGGAGTAGAACAGATCAGATATTACCTATCGTTTCATTTGCCACAGTTGTTCTATTTTATTTTGAGGTCTTCATGTTATTATTGTTGCTTATGGATGTCCTAAGTAAATTATTATTATTATTATTATTATTATTATTATTATTATTATTATTATTATTAGTCAGTACAACACAGCAAACGAGATCACTATGCTGGATTTCGTATTTCATCACCAGTCGGGCGCTTCCCAAGCACCTAGGACTGCGCGATGTAGCGGCGAATTATGTTTGCCGATCCCAGTAAAGCGGCCTTTTGCAGTTGACAGGTGGAGATTTTGTCAATTCCGATGGTTTTCAAATGTCCGCTGAGATTCTTTGGCACTGCGGCCAGTGTGCCAAGTACCACTGGGACCACTTTCACGGGCTTATGCCAGAGTCGTTGCAGCTCTATTTTTAGATCTTCGTATTTCACTAATTTCTCTAGCTGCTTCTCCTCAATTCTGCTGTCTCCTGGGATTGCGATGTCGATGATCCATACTTTCTCTTTCTCCACGATCACAATGTCTGGTGTGCTATGCTTCAGAATTCGGTCAGTCTGAAGTCGGAAGTCCCACAGTAGTTTTGCTTGCTCATTTTCGACCACTTTTTCGGGCTTATGATCCCACCAGTTCTTTGCCACTGGTAAATGGTAGTTCTGGTACAAGTTCCAGTGGATCATCTGTGCCACAGCATCGTGTCTATGCTTGTAGTCAGTCTGTGCGATCTTTTTGCAGCAGCTGAGTATGTGATCGATTGTTTCATCTGTTTCTTTACAGAGTCTTTGACAACATTTGTTCTAATGGCCTGTTCTTGTGCTGCCAGTATCAGTCCTTCTGTCTTTATTTTTCTGTGTTGTTTATTATTATTATTATTATTATTATTATTATTATTATTATTATCATTATTAATTAGATTTGTATGCCGCCCCTCTCCGAAGACTCGGGGTGGCTCTTATTCACATGAACACTGTGTTCATTCTATTTTTACACCCACATCCCCACCCCCACCAACAAAAAGCCAAATTCGATTTGCATCTGTTTTCACCTAAGGCAGAATGCAGATCCCTCCTTTCTCCATTATTACATTTTTTTTTTTGCCACAGCAACAATTCTGTGATGTTAATTTGTGTTGGCTTGCCCAAATCCACCCCATGGGCTTGTAAGGGCTCATGAGGACGGATTCGAATCTCAATCTCTGCAGATTTAATTCATGGCTCCTATCCCTATCACACATCTACCCTTTATAAAGTTGGTTTTCCGCCCCCCCGCTGCCCCCATCTCTTTGTCAGAACACCTTTGACAAATAGGAGTAGCATTCTACTATAAATGCATTGGTATCATGCCCTGGATTTCCCAGAGAATAAAGCACAGCCAGAAAACTGATACGAATCCCTTTATTGGCACCAACTTTGCTCCCAATGTCCCTTTTACTCTCCAGCCTGGAGAAAAGATCTCCCACAAAACTGTAGACACTCCAGTCCAAATGCTGTAAACAGAATGATTGCAAAAAATCACTCCAGCAGGGCGAGATAATGAGTCCCAGATGGGAAGAATAATTCCATCAAGACAAGCATGGCACTAATGCAGAGGGCACAGAGGAGCACCAGGATTGCAGGCCACACTCTCAACACCAGATGGATTCAGAGTTTGTTTCCGACAAATGCCCCTCCCAAGTGCCTCTCCTTTAAACTCCATCCCCAGGTGTGCCTTGTGAAGGCAATTGGGGCCGTTTCCTTCCTTGTAAGCCACACAAAGCAACCCAGGTTGCTCTCTTCTGCATTCTTCCCTGTGTGCCCTAGGATGAGAAGGAGGTGAGCCTCGGTCTTCACCTGGAGCCTCTCTGCCCTACTTTGCCCAGGTTGACTTTGCCCTTTTCCAGTTTCCTCTACAACCAATGGAGCCACTCTCCGGCTCTCTGTGAATTGTTGACTCTGACAGAGATATGACAGATCTCCACTCATCCTTCTACAACCCTAAAGATTCTCCTAATGTTTATGTGAAATCTGCAAACTTTTTCAGACCTTGTTCCCATTTCCCCCGCACATCTCCTGCGGCCCACACAATTAAGGTACAGAAGTAATCACTCACAGCTACATCTTGTCCTCCTTCGGGCTTGTAGAACCACTTCACCACGGTGTTAGCAGAAACCTCTTCTCGCTTCATGCAGGAAATGCACATGAGTTTCATGCGCGACCCCTGGACGGCCTCTGTCTTTGAAGGGACCTCGACGCAAACGGAAGAACAGATGCCCGCTGGATAAGGATGGAAACGATGCAACAATGCAGTTTGAAGGTAGGGAAGATGTGCAGCCAAGTCAGAAAAGAAAGAAAAAGGAAGATAAATGCACAAGATGCAGGAAATTACTATATTTTTCGGTGTATAAGATGCACCTTTTCACTTTAAAAAGGCACTTAAAAATTGGGTGCGTCTTATATACCAAATGTTGCTGAGGCCACCCGACAGCCCTTGGCTTGTCTTAAAGCTGTCAAGTTTGAAGACCTTTGAGTTAGGGGTCAGGAGTGCAAGGGTCTTCAAACCTGGCAATTTTAAGGCTTGTGGACTTGAATTCCCATTTCTGAGCTAGCATGACTGGAGGAGGAATTCTGGGAGTTGAAGTCCACAAGGTTTGAAGCTGTCAGGTTTGAAGTTTGTAAAAAGTATACATGGGTTTTAAAAGTATAGATTAGATTAGATTAGATTAGATTTATTGGATTTATATGCCGCCCCTCTCCACAAACTCAGGGGGGCTCACAACAAAGTAAAAACAATACATAATAGCAAATCCAATACCCACCAATCCAATTACAATTTTAAGCTAAAAAAATCATTAAAAACAACCCCAGAATATTAAAAAAACACACGCATACAATCAATCGAACACCAAAACAACATGGGCAAGGGGGAGATGTTTCAGTTCCCCCATGCCTGACGGCAGAGGTGGGTTTTAAGGAGTTTGCAAAAGGCAAGGAGGATGGGGGCAATCCTAATCTCAGGGGGGAGCTGGTTCCAGAGGGTCGGAGCCACCACAGAGAAGGCTCTTCCCCTGGGTCCCGCCAGACAACATTGTTTAGTCGATGGGACCTGGAGAAGGCCAACTCTGTGGGACCGAACCGGTCACTGGGATTCGTGCGGCAGAAGGCGGTCCCGGAGGTATTCTGGTCCGGTGCCATGAAGGGCACGAAGGCCATGAAGTATACATGGTTGTAAAAAGTATTCTGCTACACTGGTATTTTATTAAACAATATAATATTAAACCATTTGGTTCAGAATACTTTTTTTCCTTGTTTTCCTCCTCTAAAATCTAGGTGCATCTTATACACCAGTGCGTCTTATGCACCGAAAAAATATGGTACATGCTGCAGAATTTGTTTTTCTTACCGAAGGAGAATAAAGCTTTTCATTTACTGTCGATGTACTTGAAGAAGGATTAAAAAGTAAGATTGGAAAAGCTTCCTTTTTCCAGATGATCCTAGACTATAATCTATAATAAGAACTAATTTTGGACAGAATTGGGTAAATCTCTTCAGAACCGATGGAATCATCCAGGGACATTGAAGCACAGGAGTTCAGAATAGATACTGTATTTTCAGAGTCTAAGACACACCTTTTGCTGAAAATCTGAAAAGAGGCTGAAAATTAGGTGCATCTTATACTCTGAACGTAGCCTTTTTTGAAGCTTATTTTTCAGCAATAAATAGGCGCTAACAATTTCCCCAGCTTTTACTTGCAGGCTCTTTCATTTGTACTCTCTGCAAAGAATGTTTTTCCAGCCCCAAGTGTTTGCAGGCTTTTGTTCCATTGCACTACTTGCTCCAAATAAGTTTCTTTCCAGCCCTAACCAGGTGCTAACGATGTTCCCAGCTCTTACCAGCTTGCAGGCTCTTTCATTGTTACTCTCTCCGAATAAGGTTATTTGAAGCCCTAACCAGGGGATAAAATAATGTGCTGATGCTGACCAGACTAAGGATGCTAGCCAGACGAATGACTGAATGAATGGATAGGTAGGTAGGTAGGTAGGTAGGTAGATGATAGATAGATAGATAATAATAAATAATAAATAAAAAGTCTTCAGAGAGGGGTGGCATACAAAACTAATAAATCTTAATCTTAATCTTAAAAAGAAAGAAAGAAAGAAAGAATAAGAAAGGAAGGAAGGAAGAAAGATAGAATGAAGGAAGGAAAGATGAATGGATGGAAGGGAAGAAAGAAAGAAGGAAGGAAGGAAAGAAAGAAAGAAAGAAAGAAAGAAAGAAAGAAAGAAAGAAAGAAAGAAAGAGGGGCGGCATATAAATAGATAAATAGATAAATAGATAAATAGATAAATAGATAAATAGATAAATAGATAAATAGATAAATAGATAAATAGATAGGATAGATAGATAGATAGATAGATAGATAAATAGATAAATAGATAAATCAATAGATAAATAGATAGATAATAAATAAATAAATAGGTGCAGCATCTTATAGCGACCTACATTTCCATTTGCCAAATCTTTTTCCTTTTGCCCGAGCACAGCACTTTTCAAGCAGAGCGCAGCACTTTTTGAGCCTTTTCAGCTTTCTCGCAAGGATTTGGGGTTGTGACATTTGAGGAGACAATATGGCATAGAACCGCAGAAGGGATGTGGGTGGTATACAGTCCTTGGGATTTTTCCCCCCTTTGAAATTCCCTTTCACAGAGTGTGGAATCGAGGTTGCTTTGTATGTGTCGCTTTGTTATTACAGGCTCCGTAGCCCTACGGGGGCAGGATTGTGATTTCTGTGGCATTCAGCATTTTGAGGTCAACGGGTTCAAATGTGGCCATGGTTATTGTTGGGACCCTCCGGGCAGTGAGTAGCCATCTAGTTCCAACTGCTGCTGCTTGAAAAGGAAGAGAAAAGTGACGGTCTGGAGAGAGGCAAGAAGGAGGGGGAGACGAGGAGGAGAACCAAAGAGGAGGGGCTGTTAATCTATCTCTTTTCTATCCTCAGGAAACCTGGGTGAAACTGTCGAGATTTGAAACAGAAAGGAAGACAAATGGACTTTCCCATTTCTGTTGCCGCAAAAGGTGGAGTGGTTGAGCGAGAAGGGGAAGCAAAGAGTTTCGGGGAAGGATAAAAGATGGGCAGGTGCTAGGGGCATTTATTTATTTATTTGATTTTCCACCTTGCCCTTATACTCAATAAGTAACTCAAGGTGGTGAAGAAGTTTCATTTCTCTTCCTTTCTTTTCTCAAAACAATGACCCTGTAGGTCAGGCTGAGGTAGAATAATTGGCCCAATCATCCAGTGGCTTTCAGGCCTAAGGCAAGACTAGAACTCACTATCTCCTGGTGATTGGCTCAAAGTCACCCAGCCAACTCTCATGCCTAAGGCTAGACTAGAACTCACCATCTCCTGGTGATTGGCCCAAAGCCACCCAGCCAACTCTCATGCCTAAGGCTAAACTAGAACTCACCATCTCCTGGTGATTGGCTCAAAGTCACCCAGCCAACTCTCATGCCTAAGGCTAGACTAGAACTCACCATCTCCTGGTGATTGGCCCAAAACCACCCAGCCAACTCTCATGCCTAAGGCTAAACTAGAACTCACCATCTCCTGGTGATTGGCCCAAAACCACCCAGCCAACTCTCATGCCTAAGGCTAAACTAGAACTCACTATCTCCTGGTAATTGGCTCAAAGTCACCCAGCCAACTCTCATGCCTAAGGCTAAACTAGAACTCACCATCTCCTGGTGATTGGCTCAAAGTCACCCAGCCAACTCTCATGCCTAAGGCTAGACTAGAATTCACCATCTCCTGGTGATTGGCCCAAAACCACCCAGCCAACTCTCATGCCTAAGGCTAAACTAGAACTCACCATCTCCTGGTGATTGGCTCAAAGTCACCCAGCCAACTCTCATGCCTAAGGCTAAACTAGAACTCACCATCTCCTGGTGATTGGCTCAAAGTCACCCAGCCAACTCTCATGCCTAAGGCTAGACTAGAACTCACCATCTCCTGGTGATTGGCCCAAAACCACCCAGCCAACTCTCATGCCTAAGGCTAAACTAGAACTCACCATCTCCTGGTGATTGGCCCAAAACCACCCAGCCAACTCTCATGCCTAAGGCTAAACTAGAACTCACTATCTCCTGGTAATTGGCCCAAAGCCACACAGCCAACTCTCATGCCTAAGGCTAAACTAGAACTCACCATCTCCTGGTGATTGGCTCAAAGCCACCCAGCCAACTCTCATGCCTAAGGCTGGACTAGAATTCACCATCTCCTGGTGATTGGCCCAAAGCCACCCAGCCAACTCTCATGCCTAATGCTAGACTAGAATTCACCATCTCCTGGTAATTGGCCCAAAGTCATCCAACCAACTCTCATGCCTGAGGCTGGACTAGAATTCACAGTCTCCTGATTTGTAGCTTGATGCCTTCACCACTAGACCAAGCTTGCTGAGAATTGACACCAACTTCACAGTGGCACATACTCCAAATTGGGGTGGAGGGTAGAGTCATTAGCCTGGGGTCCCATTTCTACAAGGGAACCTTTGTGTCACTAGAAATGGACTCAGACCCAAGCTAACGTGGGGTTTGGGGGTAGGTGAGTGGGTGTTGGGTTCAATTTCTTTACAGACGAGAATCCTCTGTGGAGTTTAGCCCTACCAGATGTAACATTCGAGAATCCTCTGTGGAGTTTAGCCCTACTAGATGTAACATTCGGTCACTGTATGAGCTAGCAAGCCAACAACAAACAGAAGCCAAACCAAATACTTTTGGATAAAAGCTGTTTGAGAAGAAATCAAACAGAAAAAAACACATTTTTGTAACGGTTGTGTGTGTGTGTGTGTTTAAAAAGCTACATTGCAGGAGGAAGGACACAACCAAGAGGTTTAAACCTTCCAGAATTGAAAGGAGAAGGATTAAAACTCAAAAGGAGGCGGAGTAGCTGCCTAAGAAAAATCCTGAAACTCTTCGCAGCCCCCCGCCCCCCTTCTGGTTTCCTGCCTTGCTTCTCCTCCCATTACCGCCTTCACCTACCAAAGCCAACTGCTACACCCCGGAGTTGCCTGTCCGATTTCCAAGTGAGAAAACAAAACGCCACAAAACAACAGGCTGCTTTTAATTACAAGCCGCGTAAATCTCACCATAGCAGCCTCTCTGGTCCCCGAGGAGCGACGGAAAGGCAACCGATCCGTGGCCTCCCAACTGTCACTCCCCCCCTTGCAGGCTCCTGCCTTGCCCTGGCCAATCCAGCCCTCCCCCATCGCCCACTCCCCACCGCGCCCCGTCTTTCCACCAGGGCTCCCATTGTTCGGGAAGGAGGCGTCCCCATCCCCGCACCTACCCCAAAGCGCCGCCAGCAAGGTCGAGGCGAAGGCAACCTTTGTCAACGCAGCCATGATTCCTACGGAACTTGGGCAGACGGGGGTCTTCTGGGGAGACGGGGGGAAGCGCTCAACTGGAGATCCGGGAAATCCGGGCAGGGCAAAGGCTGGGCTCGACCCAGAGAAGAACGGATTGGACGGCTGAGCCGTAGGGGAGCGCGCAACCGCCGGCGATGGAGGCGCGATTCAGCACCACGGAGAGCGCCGCCTTTAGAGACTACCGGTCCAATGGTGCACCCGCTGCTTCTCCGGGGCTCCGGCGCCGCGCCTGATGGGCACCAAACCCCGATCCCCTTCTCCCCCTCGGGAGAGGCGGCTTGGCTTGAAGGGGACTCCGCGCCCGATGCTGCTCCAGCCCGACCTCCGACGCCTGGCGCTGCGCGAAGACGCGCTTGGAGAGGTTGGAGATGGAGCAACCTCTTGGCGTTTAGGGTGGAGTAAGGGGAGGTAGAGGAAGCCTCCCTCCCTCCCCCGTGGAAACATGCGCAGAATTGTCCTTGGCAAAAAAAAAAAAAAAAGCAGGCACGCCCCCCTCTGCTGAACCCGCGGCTTCCCTCGCCTTGCCAGCCCGAGGGGCGAAGCTGCTGTTGAGCGCGCCGCGCGCAAAGTCGGGCGCGCCTGGTTGCCCGATCGCCTCTTTTCTACAGCTGGGCGGAGAAAGCGGGGCTTTCTAGGAAACCTGGCGCTAGCAAGAGAGGTTGGGGAGCGTTACTCTGCCAGCAGCAGGTGGTTCTGGGAAGTCATGTAGTTGGCAAGAAGGAGAGATTTGGGGAGGAAAGCAAGCCGAGCCGAGCTGAGCCCAACGCAACAGAGACCTCACCTACAAAAAGAGATGGATCAAATTGAAGGGGTCCAAAGACGGGCTACAAAAATAGTGGAAGGTCTTAAGCACCAAACGTATCAGGAAAGACTTCATGAACTCCATCTGTAGAGTCTGGAGGACAGAAGGAAAAGGGGGGACATGATCGAAACATTTCAATATGTTAAAGGGTTAAATAAGGTTCAGAAGAGAAGTGTTTTTAATAGGAAAGTGAACCCAAGAACAAAGGGACACAATCTGAGGTTAGTTGGGGAAAAGATCGGAAGCAACATGAGAAAATATTATTTGATTGAAAGAGTAGTAGATGCTTGGAACAAACTTCCAGCAGACGTTGTTGGTAAATCCACAGTCTCTGAATTTAAACATGCCTGGGATAAACATAGATCCATCCTAAGATAAAATACAGGGAATAGTATAAGGGCAGACTAGATGGACCAGGAGGTCTTTTTCTGCCGTCAATCTTCTATGTTTCTATGTTTCTATGTTTCTATGTTTCTATGTTTCTATGTTTCTATGTTGTTTCTATGTTTCTATGTTTCTAAGCCAATCCAATCCAATCCAAGCCCAGCCAAGCCAAGCCCCTCATCCCCCCATCCCCCTCGCAGCCCCACATTGTGCCTTTCCAGCGATGGGCTGCCAAAAATTTTAGGGACACACTGTGGGCGTGGCTTATTGTGTGGGTGTGGCTTGATGGGCATGTGACCATGTAGAAGTGGCTTGCCAGCAAGGTGACACGTGGGAGTGAATTGACAATTATGTCATAGGGTGGCTTAAAGGTCATTTGACTGGGTGGGAGTGGCTTACTGACCAAGATAAGTTTTCAAATAGGTGCTTGGACTCTTTTAAAGTGGATTAACTCCCATTATATGAATAGTCCCCAAAAGGACAAATGATAGACAGCTTTATTTGTTGAGGAGCACAGTAACATTTTAAGGTTTTGTACTGAACCCACAAGGTTCAGTATGATAACAGATTAGGCAAGTAGCTCAATTTTCTTGAATTGCTATAAAGGTTCAGATCAAGATGATTAAAAAAGTAAAACATACTATTTAATTATTTCCTATTTTAAAAGCAATTAAGGATCATACTAAAGTACTAGAGAAGGAAGGATAATAAAAATAAACCTATTAAGGATTCAATAAATAGTGCATAAATTTACTATCCCAACTACGTTCCCCCCCCCCCCCCCCACTGTGCCTTTCACTAACTCTCTGTTGTGCTTTTAGCCGGTTTCAGGGTTGTATTTACTCCCCAGGTTTGCGTGCTGTTGGGGTTCATGATCTAAAAAGTGTGTGCGAAGCTCCTTTGAAGGTTTTGTTGGGAAGGCTGAATGTTGATCTGTGCGGATTCTACAATGGTGCAGAGAAGGAGCAACTAAGAGGATTAGGGGACTAGAGGCTAAAACATACGAAGAATGGTTGCAGGAACTGGGCATGGGTAGTTTGATGAAAAGAAGGACCAGGGGAGACAGGCTAGCAATGCTCCAACACTTGAGGGGCAGAGTGAAAGAGACTAATCTATTTTCCAAAGTACCCGAAGGCCAGAAAAGGAATAAGGAAGAATCAACAATCAACTAATGGAACAGAAGTTGCCTTCAGAAGTTTTGGGAGCTTCATCCCTGGAAGAAGAGAATGGACTGCCATTTGTCTGAAATGATGAAGCGTCTCCTGCTTCATTGGGGGGTTGGACTAGATGACCTACAAGGTCCCTTCCAATCCTGTTATTCTGTTTATAAGACGGAGGATTTTATTTTATTTGTTTATTTATTATTTGGATTTGTATGCCGCCCCTCTCCGCAGACTCAGGGCGGCTCACAACAAGACACAGCACATCATGACAATCCAAATAGATTTAAAATAATTAAAAAGATTTAAAAAGAACCCCATTTACTAACAAACACACACACAAACATACCATGTATAAATTGAACATGCCCGGGGGAGGTGTTTCAGTTCCCCCATGCCTGACGACAAAGGTGGGTTTTAAGGAGTTTACGGAAGGCAGGGAGAATAGGGGCAGTCCTAATCTCTGGGGGGAGTTGGTTCCAGAGAGTCGGGGCCGCCACAGAGAAGGATCAGCTGTAGTCACTTTTTTCCAGTGTGGTTATAACTTCAAGTGGTTCTTAAATGAATGATTATTTATACATTTAGGACTACCTGTACTCAATAAAAGGCCAGAAACACAATTCTGGAGACAATATGCTTGTGCGTTCTTTCTTTAATTGGATTCCCTTCCACTCTCCCTGGTATACACCTCCAATTCCTACTGATGTGTTTTATAGATCTGCTTAGAGTCTGGATAGGAGATGACATAAGCTGACTCCCAGCCATTAGCCATGGAACAGAGACAGCAAAGAAGAACCAGACTATTTCTGCAACTTGTTTGGTGAATCGAAGCTGAGATAATTTTCTGCCCTTCACTGACATTTTATTTATGCCAGTTTTATTTGCTGTTGAGTTTCATTGAACTGTAACTTTGGTCAAACTGCCAGAAATCATTTCAAGGGCTGAGATTAATGATTATTGGCTTGCAGTTCTGAGGTTACTTATCTCCGCTCATTAGCCAGTAATACCTCCAGCCTGAATTTGCCTGAATTTGTGTTAACAAATATTATTTTTGCCACGATCAAGAAGGGCCTTCTCTGTGGTGGCCCCGGCCCTTTGGAATCAACCCCAGAGATCAGAACTGCCCCCACCCTCCTTGTCTTTCGCAAATTACTTAAGACCCACCTATATCACCAGGCATGGGGGAATTTAGACATCCCCCCCAGGCTTTTATAGTTTTATGTATGGTATGCGTGTGTTGCATGGTTTTTAAATGATGGGTTTTTAGATGCTTTTTTAATATTAGATTTGTTTACATTGTCACACTGTTTTATTATTGTTGTGAGCCACCCCGAGTCTTCAGAGAGGGGCAGCATACAAATCTAATAAATTATTATTATTATTATTATTATTATTATTATTATTATTATTATTATTATTATATGGTTGCTGTACGAATGGGTGTGATTGATTAATATCACCAGGGATTTTATATATGGTAGCTATGCAATTTTTAATTTAATTGGATTCAATTTTATTGTAACCACTGTTTTCTTCTATGTTGTAAGCCGCCCCGAGTCTTCGGAGAGGGGCAGCGTAGAAATCCAATAAGTAAATAAATAATCAGAGTTTCCATCGAGAGGAAGCGAAGGAGGTGTTACTTGAATTGCCTCTTAAGGTTTGTTAGATTTGAACTGGGATTGTTACACTGCTTTGTCTTCTCTTTTCTTTCCCTTTTAATTTACTGCTACCCAGAGTTGCAATAATGAAGTCAGCTGGCTACGTACATTCTATAAATAAAATAATAAATCAATAAATACCTCCTGGAAGCACCCGAGGTTTTCCCTTCCCCAAGTTGGCAGAGATGCCAACAAATGCGCCTCTCTCTCTCTCTCCATGCCCAGAGTGGAAAAAGCTACAGCTGAAAAAAAACCCAGGTTGCATAGAAATTGCCAACGCTAGAGGCAGGGAAGGCGCTCTTTATGCAGGGTTGCTATAGGAACCATCCCAGCCAGGGCAAAGTTAGGCAAAATAAATAAATTAATAAATTAAACCCAAGAACAAGGGGGCACAATCGGAAATTAGTTGGGGGAAAGATCAAAAGCAACGTGAGAAAATATTATTTGACTCGAAGAGTAGTAGATGCTTGGAACAAACTTCCAGCAGATGTGATTGGTAAATCCACGTGAACTGAATTTAAACATGCCTGGGATAAACATAGATCCATTGTAAGATAAAATACAGGAAATAGTATAAGGGCAGACTAGATGGACCACGAGGTCTTTTTCTGCTGTCAATCTTCTATGTTTCTACCTAGATCTCCTAAGCCAGGTGTCCCTAATCAGGTGTCTGTGTAATACAGTGTTTCCCAACCTTGGCAACTTGAAGATATTTGGTGTAATACTGGTGTAATGCAATATCCAAAAGACCACAGTTTCTCCATTCCAACTTTATTTTAAAACATTATTATTTATTTATTGTATTTATATGCCGCTCACTCCAAACAACTCCAAAGTAGAAAAGAGCCAATTTGTTTCAGTAGCTGGATTTGCCCAACACAACACATAGGGTATTTTGCAAAAGTAGTTTGTATGGGTCGTTTACAGTTCGTCGTCATTTAAGATTCATTGAATTCACCTGGCTCAAGCCTCCAATCTTCCCCACCTGGCTGCAATGAACCGTCTCCATGGCAACCCCTCCAGGTGCCGAGCTCTGCTAAGGGTCCCGCACAGGAATCGAGTGCAACCGAGCCTTTCGCGCCCAAACCCCCTCAGAGGCTCCCCGGGGGTCTTTCTCCCCGCCCCTCTCGCCCGTTTATTGGCTGCTCTTCAAAAGCCGTCCCTCGGATTGGTCGGGATGCCTCTCCTCGCTCGAGGGGCCGGGAGCATTTAAAAAGCCGGTGATTTTCCTCAGCTGTGTGGAAAATTAGCAAGCACGTTGCCCGAAGGAGCAGACTCTGCTGGAGGGTCTCTCGTTCGATGCTGCGGGGCGCCGGGAGCCCCAAAAACACTCGCCCCGGCGCCTCCGCAGCCAAGTCCTCGAGCTCGAGGCCGGGCAGGGCCTTTTGAGCTTTTGAGGTAAAGTTTTTTTCCCTCAGGCTTTTTTAAACTTGCCGGATAGGGAGGGGAGGGGAGCGTGAGTTCTTTAGCCGCTTAATAGCCTAGTGTTAGATAGCACCTGTAGTAATTTTAGCCCCGGGGGTGTATTCTAAGGAGTAAAATGCCAGGGACATATCTCGAAGGTGGATTATTTAAGGATTTGAGCCTTGTCTAAAATGTCACTTTATTTCTGAGAGCAAGGTCACCTCCTGTGGTAATTTTATCTTTACCTTTAAAACTGTTAATTTTAATTTGAAAATATAGGAAATAGTATAAGGGCAGAATAAATGGACCAGGAGGTCTTTTCTGCCATCAATCTATATTTCTCTGTTTCTGATTTTGTTCTGCCTGTGGTGGTTTGGTTAACAGGACATGGCTGAGATTACCTAATATTCCATCTATTTTACTAAAAATATGAGCCTTGGCTAACATAATCTAAGAATTACCTTAAGGGCTGGCTTTATTTCAAGAAAATAAGGTCAAACTCCTGGACTTGAACTAATTTTACTTAACTTTTGCCTGTAGTTCCTTGAGGCAACTAGTTTTCTTATATATTTTGCTTCTTTTAAGGACTTGAGCTTTGACTAAAATTTCCTCAGGTCCCAACAAATCACTTTCTTCAAGAAATGAAGGGCAACTCCAGATACTGAAGCTTCTGTATTTTGCCTTGAAGCTAATTTAATGCTTGTTCACCTTTAGTAATTTCTCTGCTTTTAACTAGCTAAAATTACCTCAACTTTATATAGTGAGAGGAAAGTCAGCTCCTGGACCTGAACTAATACTACACCAATAAGCATTAATTTTTTCATTTCATTGTGAGAAGAAGTGTTCAAACTTGTTTCCAAGTGGAAAAAGCTTTCAAAAAGACCAAATATAAATACCTAAAATGAACAATTTGCAGATTAGGGTGTGTTATTGAGCAGCACACCAGGGTTAAAGAAGCAAAATATGCAGAAAGTATCTACTTCAAAAAAACTGGTCAAAAGTTAACTAATATTACTTCAGGTCCAGGAGTTCATCTTATTTTCTAGGAATTAAGTCAATTCTTGAGGTTTGGCCAATTTATTAGAATACAATTTTGCTGGAACTTGATGTAATCTCAATCATCTCCTTGTAAAAAGACCAAACCACCACAGGTGAATTAGAATTAAAATTTGCTTCCCAGTAAAGCCAGAGGTAATTATAGCCATGCCCTTGCAGACTAAAAGCACATAAAATTACAGGATTTGTATTCTAGTTTCTGAACATCTTTTGGTTATTTGGTGATATTGATTTTTTCCCCCCCAAAGGCATGAATCCAATAGACGAAGAAGAAGACATCAACAGTAAGACAGATGGTTTCATTTACTCTTCAGCGAGGAACTGTGTTGAACTGTATTGAAGGCAGGAAATGTATTGAAAGCGAGGAACTGTATAGAACTGTATTGAAGGCAGGTACTGTTAGCGACATAATGCTGCAAAAATGTTTAGACCTTGCTAAATTTTACTTGTTTTGGCAAAGTTGTTTATTAAAAAACCCCAACATTAAAATGTATCAATGGCAGCGAGCCAGAAGGCTAAATTGCACTCACCACTACGGCTCGTAAGTTCTTGTGGGACCGGCGCGATTTTGCTGTTGAACCTGTGTTGGTAGAAAAATTGCGCCTGTGTTTCAGCATGGTTTTACCTGTGGCTCCGTGCGTGATTTTTTAGCTGGTTATACCTGTGGCTCCTACCTCCACAGGTGCAGCAACAAAATCGCACTGGTCCTGCAAGAACTTTTTGAGCTGTGAGCACACTTTAGCGTTCTGTCTCGTAGCCCATCACTGATCAATGTTAAAAAGAGGAGTCATAAGTTTATAACTTAGATAAAAAGTATCAAAAAAAATTCTGACTCGCCATAATTTTGGTTATTGGCTGTGGTTCTTAGAACCAGATCACATTCCACATATACCCTGGTGATGGGGGTGATACCCCTACTTATAGAGGTCTTTCAGTCCGTGAGCTTTCGGACACGCACCCTGAATGAGATCAAGCGGCCGCCTGTCTCATTGAGTTTCTGAGTGGACACTGTGGGAGACTCGCACTGGAAATCCTCTCTGGGGTTGCACTTTCCGTCCCTGAGTAAGCAGTGAGGGCGAATCACACTGGAAGAGACAACAGCACTCAGCTAAAAGCCTCCTCCAATGCCTGAGGACCCCCTCTGTGAGACTCAGACCGGAAGGGAATCCTTTGGGATCACCTCCCTCCCAGTACCAGCCAGACTTCTTAAAGCCCAAAGTGATGCAATTGGATAGGAGGTGTATTGACAGAGGATAATATTTGTGGCTCACCATTGAAATGAGGCGTCCTTGGTGGTGTCTGAGCTCAGTGGCTTCCTTGTAGAGGTTTAGTTAGGAAACTAGGGAACATCATCAGTGCTGGAAGGGAGTGCAGTGTGCTCTCAATTTATGGTTTTAGCGGCTTCTTTCAGTGTTGGTGTAAATGGTCTTGGACAGGGGTAGGCAAAGTTGGCACTTCTATGACATATGGACTTCAACTCCCAGAATTCCTGAGCTAGCATGATTGTCTCAGGAAGTCTGGGAGTTGAAGTCCACAAATCATAGAAGATTTGTAGTCTTGGAGATTCTTTGTTGTTAGCTTCTTTGGCAGTAGCTTGATGGGACATTCGGTATCTCTTGATAGTTAGTCAGGTGTTGGCCATTTTTAATGCTAATGTGGCCAGTAGTTTTCTAGCCTTGCAGACTAAAGGATGGAACCAGTGCTGACAAATTTTCCTTGGAAGAGGCAACGCTTGCTAGGCGCAGAAGAACAAGAAAAAAATTGAAAGAAGAAACCAGAAAGCAAGAAAATGTCTCCAGCCCAAGACTGTTGGCCTTCAGCTGTTGTGTCATCATCTATGCTGTGAGGTAAGTTTGGCTGAGACTTACAGTCCCCCAAGATTTTAGGATATGGGTGGGGTTCATCTTCCACTACTTTATGTTAAGTAGGGGTAACCCTGCACATGACATAAAAGAATGCACTACTGTGTATTGTGAATCTTAGGAGGAAAACTCCATTGGCAACTGAAATAACATTGATTTTTTTTTCTTAATCTCAAAGGATTCTACCACACCAACTTAGAAGACAGACGATTCACTTGCCAGCCACCCCGCAGTAGAAATAGAAATTTAGCCCTGGCAATGGTTCTTAGAACCAGAAAGAAACCCTCAGTGGCCATTTTTAATGTGAGGTGTGGCCATTGATCAATTTTAGATTTCATAGATTTCTGCCTGGCATAATTTAGCCCTGGCAATGGTTCTTAAAACCAGAAACAAACCCTCAGTGGCCATTTTTAATGTGAGGTGTGGCCACTGAACAATTCAGATTTCATAGATTTCTGCCTGGCATAATTTAGCCCTGGCAATGGTTCTTAGAACCAGAAACAAACCCTCAGTGGCCATTTTTAATGTGAGGTGTGGCCATTGATCAATTTTAGATTTCATAGATTTCTGCCTGGCATAATTTAGCCCTGGCAATGGTTCTTAAAACCAGAAACAAACCCTCAGTGGCCATTTTTAATGTGAGGTGTGGCCATTGATCAATTTTAGATTTCATAGATTTCTGCCTGGCATAATTTAGCCCTGGCAATGGTTCTTAGAACCAGAAAAAAACCCTCAGTGGCCATTTTTAATGTGAGGTGTGGCCATTGATCAATTTTAGATTTCATAGATTTCTGCCTGGCATAATTTAGCCCTGGCAATGGTTCTTAGAACCAGAAAAAAACCCTCAGTGGCCATTTTTAATGTGAGGTGTGGCCATTGATCAATTTTAGATTTCATAGATTTCTGCCTGGCATAATTTAGCCCTGGCAATGGTTCTTAAAACCAGAGAGCAAACCTCAACAGCATTTTTGTAATGATAGATCTGGCTGTTGATTTATAAAAGATCTTATAGTTTTCTAGCTTTGGAGAATAAGGGATGGAGCAAGTGCTGGCAAATTTTCCTTGGAAGAGACAACGCTGGTTGGGCACATCAGAAGAAGAAAGAAGTCTGAAAGAAGAAACCAGAAAGCAAGAAATTGTCTCCAGACCAAGACTGTTGGTCTTCTGCTGTTATGTCATCATCTATGCTGTGTGGTAAGTTTGGCTGAATCTTACAGTCCCTCAAGATTTTAGGATATGGGTGGGGGTCATCTCCCACTACTTTATGTTAAGTAGGGGTAACCCTACACATGACATTAAAGAATGCACTACTGTGTATTGTGAATCTTAGGAATAAAACTCCAGTAGCAACTGAAGTAACGTTGATTTTTTTTTTCAAAGGCATGTACCACACCAACTTAGAAGACAGACTATTCACTTGCCAGCCTGCGGGGTTGATAGGAAAAATAGAAATTTAGCCCAGGCAATGGTTCTTAAAACCAGAAATAAACCCTCAGTGGCCGTTTTTAATGTGAGGTGTGGCCATTGATCAATTTTACATTTTATATATTTCTGCCTGGCATAATTTAGCCTTGGCAATGGTTCTTAGAACCAGAAATAAACCCTCAGTGGCCGTTTTTAATGTCAGGTGTGGCCATTGATCAATTTTAGATTTTATATATTTCTGCCTGGCATAATTTAGCCCTGGCAATGTTCTTAGAACCAGAAAGCAAACCTCAGTGGCCATTTTTAATGTGAGGTGTGGCCATTGATCAATTTTCGATTTTATAGATTTCTGCCTGGCATAATTTAGCCCTGGCAATGGTTCTTAGAACAAGAAAGAAACCCTCAGTGGCCATTTTTAATGTGAGGTGTGGCCATTGATCAATTTTAGATTTCATAGATTACTGCCTGGCATAATTTAGCCCTGGCAATGGTTCTTAGAACCAGAAATAAACCCTCAGTGGCCATTTTTAATGTGAGGTGTGGCCATTGATCAATTTTTGATTTTATAGATTTCTGCCTGGCATAATTTAGCCCTGGCAATGGTTCTTAGAACCAGAAATAAACCCTCTATGGCCATTTTTAATGACAGGTGTGGCCAGTAAATAATATATTTCATATCTTTTTTGCTTGGCATAATTTAGCTCTGGCAAAGGTTCTTAGAACCAAAAAGAAATCCTCTATGGCCATTTTTAATGATAGGTGTGGCCAGTAAACAATATATTTTATATCTTTTTTGCCTGGCATAATTAAGCCGTGGCAATGGTTCTTAGAACCAGAAAGCAAACTCCAACAGCCTTTTACTAATGCTAGATCTGGCTGTTGATTTATAAAAGATGTTATAGTTTTCTAGCTTTAGAGAATAAGGGATAGAACAAGTGCTGACAAAGAGACAACCCTTGCTGGGCACGAAGTGAAAGAAGAAAGCAAGAAAATGTCTCCATCCAAAGACTGTTGGCCTTCTGCTGTTACGTCATCATCTATGCTGTGAGTTAAGTTTGTTTAGGATATGGGTGGGGTTCATCTTCTACTACTTTATGCTAAGCATTTTTAGTAAAATAGATGCAATTCTAGGTAGTCTCATCCATGCCCTGTTAAAAAGACCAAACCACCAAAGGCAGATCAAAATTAAAAAAAAGTTTTAAAGGTAAAGATAAAATTACCGCAGGAGGTGACCTTGCTCTCAGAAATAAAGTGACCTGGGTAATTTTAGTCAAGGCTCAAATCCTTAAAGAAGTAAAATATGCACAAAGTTTCAAAAGTTAACTAATATTACTTCAGGCCAGGAGTTGATCTTATTTTCTAGGAATTAAGTCAATTCTTGAGGTTTAGCCAATTTATTAGAATAAAATTTTGGTGGAATTTGAGGTAATCTCAACCATCTCCTTATAAAAAGACCAAACCATCACAGGTGAATGAGAATTAAAATTTGCTTCCCAGTAAAGCCTGAGGTAATTATAGCCATACCCTTGCAGGCTAAAACCACATAAAATTACAGGATTAGTATTCTAGTTTCCAAACATCTTTTGGTTATTTGGTGATACTGATTTTTTTTCCCCCAAAGGCATGAATCCAATAGATGAAGAAGAAGACCTCAACAGTAAGACAGATGGTTTTATTCAGTGTATTGAAAATGAGGAAGCCTGGCAGGTACTGTTTGCGACATGTAGTGGAAAAATTATTTGGACCTTGATAAAATTTACTTGCTTTGGCAAAGTTGTACAGTGATACCTCATCTTACAAACGCCTCGTCATACAAACTTTTCGAGATACAAACCCGGGGTTTAAGATTTTTGTGCCTCTTCTTACAAACTATTTTTACCTTACAAACCCACTGCCGCCACTGGGATGCCCCACCTCTGGACTTCCGTTGCCAGCAAAGCGCCCGTTTTTGCGCTGCTGGGATTCCCCTGAGGCTCCCCTCCATGGGAAACCCCACCTCCGGACTTCCGTATTTTTGTGATGCTGCAGGAGAATCCCAGCAGCGCAAAAATGGGCACTTCACTGACAACAGAAGTCCAGAGGTGGGGTTTCCCAGCGAGGGGAGCCTCAGTGAAATGGCAGCGTCACAAAAACACAGAGGTCCGGAGGTGGGGTTTTGAGGACTTCGGTGTTTTTGTGATGCTGCAATTTCACTGATGCTCCCTTCACTGGGAAACCCCACTTCTGGACTTCAGTTGCCAGTGAAGCACTTGTTTTTGTGATGCTGGGATTCTCCTGCAGTATCGCAAAGACACAGAAGTCCGGAGGTGGGGTTTCCCATGGAGAGGAGCCTCAGGGGAATCCCAGCAGTGCAAAAACAGGCACTTTGGCTGGCAAAAGTGGTGAATTTTGGGCTTGCACGCATTAATCGCTTTTCCATTGATTCCTATGGGAAACATTGTTTCATCTTACAAACTTTTCACCTTAAGAACCTCGTCCCGGAACCAATTAAGTTTGTAATATAAGGTATCATTGTATATTAAAAAACACCAACATTAAAATGTATCAATGGCAGCGAGCCGGAAGGCTAAATTGCACTCGTCACTGCGGCTCGTAGGTTCTTGTGGGACCACCGCGATTTTGCTGTTGAACCTGGGGAGGTAGAAAAATTGCGCCTGTGTTTCAGCATGGTTTTACCTGTGGCTCCGTGCGTGATTTTTTAGCTGGTTATACCTGTGGCTCCTACCTCCACAGGTGCAGCAACAAAATCACACAGGTCCCGCAAGAACTTACGAGCTGTAGCGGTGAGCGCAATTTAGCGTTCCGTCTCTGGGAATGCCCTTTCAGTCCCTGAGTAAGCAGTGTGGGCGAATCACACTGGAAGAGACAACAGCGCTCAGCTAAAAGCCTCCTCCAATGCCTGAGGACCCCCTCAGTGAGACTCAGACTGGAAGGGAATCCTTTGGGATCACCTCCCATCTTAGAAATAATGCCAGTACCAGCCAGACTTCTTAAAGCCCAAAGTGATGCAATTGGATACGAGGTATATTGACAGAGGATAATATTTGTGGCTCACCATGGAAATGAGGCGTCCTTGGTGGTGTCTGAACTCAGTGGCTTCCTTGTAGCGGTTTTGTTAGGAAACTAGGAAACATCATCAGTGCTGGAAGGGAGTGCAGTTTGTTCCGTTTATGGTTTTAGTGGCTTCTTTCAGTGTTGGTGTAAATGGTCTTGGACAGGGGTAGGCAAAGTTGGCTCTTCTATGACATGTGGACTTCAACTCCCAGAATTCCTGAGCTAGTATGATTGTCTCAGGAAGTCTGGGAGTTGAAGTCCACAAATCATAGAAGATTTGTAGTCTTGGAGATTCTTTGTTAGCTTCTTTGGCAGTAGCTTGATGGGACATTCAGTATTTCTTGATTGTGGGTTTGGTGTGAATGATAGTAATAAAGCCTCATTGGCCATTTTTAATGCTAGGTGTGGCCAATTTATCTATCTATCTATCTATCTATCTATCTATCTATCTATCTATCTATCTATCTATCTATCTATTTACTTACTAACCACTAACTAACTAACTAACTAACTAACTAACTAACTAACTTACTTACTTACTTACTTACTTACTTACTTACTTACTTACTTACTTACTTACTTACTTATTTTTATAGATTTTATAAATTTGTGCCAGGCATAATATAGCCTTGGCAATGGTTCTTAGAACCAGAAAGAAAACCTCTATGGCCCTTTATAATGTGAGGTGTGGCCATTGATCAATTCTAGATTTCATAGATATCTGCCTGGCATAATTTAGCCGTGGCAATGGTTCTTAGAACCAGAAAGCAAACTTCAACAGCCTTTTTCTAATGCTGTTGATTTATAAAAGCACTTATAGTTTTCTAGCTTTGCAGACTAACGGATGGAACCAGTGCTGGCAAATTTTCCTTGGAAGAGACAACACTGGTTGGGCACATCAGAAGAAGAAAGAAGTCTGAAAGAAGAAACCAGAAAGCAAGAAAATGTCTCCAGACCAAGACTGTTGGCCTTCTGCTGTTATGTCATCATCTATGCTGTGTGGTAAGTTTGGCTAAATCTTACATTCCCCCAAGATTTTAGGATATGGGTGGGGTTCATCTTCCACTACTTTATGCTAATAAGGGTAACCCTGCATATGAAATAAAAGTATGCACCACCATGTATCGTGAATTTTAGGAGTAAAACTCCAGCAGCAAATGAAGTAACGTTGATTTTTTTTTTATTTCAAAGGCATGTACCACACCAACTAAGAAGACAGACTATTCACTTGCCAGCCTGCGGGGTTGATGGTAAAAATAGAAATTTAGCCCAGGCAATGGTTCTTAGAACCAGTATGAAAATTTAAATGGCCCTTTTTAATACCAGATGTGGCCAGTAATCGATAATGTATTTAATACCTTTTTTGCCTGGCATAATTTAGCCCTGGCAAAGGTTCTTAGAACCAGAAAGAAATCCTCTATGGCCATTTTTAATGATAGGTGTGGCCAGTAAATAATATATTTTATCGCTTTTTTGCCTGGCATAATTTAGCCCTGGCAAAGGTTCTTAGAACCAGAAAGAAATCCTCTATGGCCATTTTTAATGATAGGTGTGGCCAGTAAATAAGATATTTTATATCTTTTTTGCCTGGCATAATTAAGCCATGGCAATGGTTCTTAGAACCAGAAAGCAAACTCCAACAGCCTTTCACTAATGCTAGATCTGGCTGTTGGTTTATAAGAGATCTTATAGTTTTCTAGCTTTAGAGAATAAGGGATGGAACAAGTGCTGGCAAATTTTCCCTGGAAGAGACAACACTTGTTGGGCACATCAGAAGAAGAAAGAAGTCTGAAAGAAGAAACCAGAAAGCAAGAAAATGTCTCCAGACCAAGACTGTTGGCCTTCTGCTGTTACGTCATCATCTATGCTGTGTGGTAAGTTTGGCTGAGTCTTACAGTCCCCCAAGATTTTAGGATATGGGTGGGGTTCATCTTCCACTACTTTATGCTAATAAGGGTAACCCTGCATATGAAATAAAAGAATGCACCACCTCCCTATATTGTGAATCTTAGGAGTAAAACTCCAGTAGCAAATGAAGTAACATTGATTTTTTTTATTTATTTATTTCAAAGGCTTGTACCACACCAACTTAGAAGACAGACTATTCACTTGCCAGCCTGCGGGGTTGATAGGAAAAATAGAAATTTAGCCCAGGCAATGGTTCTTAGAACAAGAAAGAAATCCTCTATGGCCATTTTTAATGATAGGTGTGGCCAGTAAATAATATATTTTATATCTTTTTTGCCTGGCATAATTTAGCCCTGGCAAAGGTTCTTAGAACCAGAAATAAAACCTCTATGGTCATTTTTAATGATGGGTGTGGCCAGTAATTGATAATCAATTTTATACCTATTTTGCCTGGTCCCATTTAGCCCTTTCAAAGGTTCTTAGAACCAGAAAGAAATCCTCTATGGCCATTTTTAATGACAGGTGTGGCCAGTAAATAATATATTTTATATCTTTTTTGCCTGGCACAATTTAGCCCTGGCAAAGGTTCTTAGAACCAGAAATAAAACTTCTATGGCCATTTTTAATGATGGGTGTGGCCAGTAATTGATAATCAATTTTATACCTATTTTGCCTGGTCTAATTTAGCCCTGGCAAAGGTTCTTAGAACCAAAAAGAAATCCTCTATGGCCATTTTTAATGATAGATGTGGCCAGTAAATAATATATTTTATATCTTTTTTGCCTGGCATAATTAAGCCGTGGCAATGGTTCTAAGAACCAGAAAGAAATCCTCTATGGCCATTTTTAATGACAGGTGTGGCCAGTAAATAATATATTTTATATCTTTTTTGCCTGGCATAATTAAGCCGTGGCAATGGTTCTTAGAACCAGAAAGCAAACTCCAACAGCCTTTCACTAATGCTAGATCTGGCTGTTGGTTTATAAGAGATCTTATAGTTTTCTAGCTTTAGAGAATAAGGGATGGAACAAGTGCTGGCAAATTTTCCTTGGAAGAAACAACACTTGTTGGGCACATCAGAAGAAGAAAGAAGTCTGAAAGAAGAAACCAGAGAGCAAGAAAATGTCTCCAGACCAAGACTGTTGGCCTTCTGCTGTTACGTCATCATCTATGCTGTGTGGTAAGTTTGGCTGAGTCTTACAGTCCCCCAAGATTTTAGGATATGGGTGGGGTTCATCTTCCCCTACTTTAAGCTAATAAGGGTAACCCTGCATATGAAATAAAAGAATGCACCACTGTGTATTGTGAATCTTAGGAGTAAAACTCCAGTAGCAACTGAAGTAACGTTGATATTTTTTATTTATTTCAAAGGCATGTACCACACCAACTTAGAAGACAGACTATTCACTTGCCAGCCTGCGGGGTTGATAGGAAAAATAGAAATTTAGCCCAGGCAATGGTTCTTAGAACAAGAAAGAAATCCTCTATGGCCATTTTTAATGATAGGTGTGGCCAGTAAATAATATATTTTATACCTTTTTTGCCTGGCATAATTTAGCCCTGGCAAAGGTTCTTAGAACCAGAAAGAAATCCTCTATGGCCATTTTTAATGATAGGTGTGGCCAGTAATTGATAATAGATTTTATACCTTTTTTGCCTGGCATAATTTAGCCCTGGCAAAGGTTCTTAGAACCAGAATGAAATCCTCTATGGCCATTTTTAATGATAGGTGTGGCCAGTAAATAATATATTTTATATCTTTTTTGCCTGGCATAATTAAGCCGTGACAATGGTTCTAAGAACCAGAAAGAAATCCTCTATGGCCATTTTTAATGACAGGTGTGGCCAGTAAATAATATATTTTATATCTTTTTTGCCTGGCATAATTAAGCCGTGGCAATGGTTCTTAGAACCAGAAAGCAAACTCCAACAGCCTTTTTGTAATGCTAGATCTGGCTGTTGATTTATAAGAGATCTTATAGTTTTCTAGCTTTAGAGAATAAGGGATGGAACAAGTGCTGGCAAATTTTCCTTGGAAGAGACAACACTTGTTGGGCACATCAGAAGAAGAAAGAAGTCTGAAAGAAGAAACCAGAAAGAGAGAAAATGTCTCCAGACCAAGACTGTTGGCCTTCTGCTGTTACGTCATCATCTATGCTGTGTGGTAAGTTTGGCTGAGTCTTACAGTCCCTCAAGATTTTAGGATATGGGTGGGATTCATCTTCCACTACTTTATGCTAATAAGGGTAACCCTGCATATGAAATAAAAGAATGCACCACTGTGTATTGTTAATCTTAGGAGTAAAACTCCAGTAGCAACTAAAGTAACGTTGATATTTTTTATTTATTTCAAAGGCATGTACCACACCAACTTAGAAGACAGACTATTCACTTGCCAGCCTGCAGGGTTGATGGTAAGAATAGAAATTTAGCCCAGGCAATGGTTCTTAGAACCAGTATGAAAATTTAAATGGCCCTTTTTAATACCAGATGTGGCCAGTAATCGATAATGTATTTTATACCTTTTTTGCCTGGCATAATTTAGCCCTGGCAAAGGTTCTTAGAACCAGAAAGAAATCCTCTATGGCCATTTTTAATGATAGGTGTGGCCAGTAATTGATAATAGATTTTATACCTTTTTTGCCTGGCATAATTAAGCCCTGGCAAAGGTTCTTAGAACCAGAAAGAAATCCTCTATGGCCATTTTTAATGATAGGTGTGGCCAGTAAATAATATATTTTATATCTTTTTTGCCTGGCATAATTTAGCCCTGGCAAAGGTTCTTAGAACCAGAAAGCAAACTCCAACAGCCTTTCACTAATGCTAGATCTGGCTGTTGGTTTATAAGAGATCTTATAGTTTTCTAGCTTTAGAGAATAAGGGATGGAACAAGTGCTGGCAAATTTTCCCTGGAAGAGACAACACTTGTTGGGCACATCAGAAGAAGAAAGAAGTCTGAAAGAAGAAACCAGAGAGCAAGAAAATGTCTCCAGACCAAGACTGTTGGCCTTCTGCTGTTACGTCATCATCTATGCTGTGTGGTAAGTTTAGCTGAGTCTTACAGTTCCCCAAGATTTTAGGATATGGGTGGGGTTCATCTTCCACTACTTTATGCTAATAAGGGTAAGCATGCATATGAAATAAAAGAATGCATCACTGTGTATTGTGAATCTTAGGAGTAAAACTCCAGTATCAACTGAAGTAACGTTGATATTTTTTATTTATTTCAAAGGCATGTACCACACCAACTTAGAAGACAGACTATTCACTTGCCAGCCTGCAGGGTTGATGGTAAGAATAGAAATTTAGCCCAGGCAATGGTTCTTAGAACCAGTATGAAAATTTAAATGGCCCTTTTTAATACCAGATGTGGCCAGTAATCGATAATGTATTTTATACCTTTTTTGCCTGGCATAATTTAGCCCTGGCAAAGGTTCTTAGAACCAGAAAGAAATCCTCTATGGCCATTTTTAATGATAGGTGTGGCCAGTAATTGATAATAGATTTTATACCTTTTTTGCCTGGCATAATTTAGCCCTGGCAAAGGTTCTTAGAACCAGAATGAAATCCTCTATGGCCATTTTTAATGATAGGTGTGGCCAGTAAATAATATATTTTATATCTTTTTTGCCTGGCATAATTTAGCCCTGGCAAAGGTTCTTAGAACCAGAAAGAAATCCTCTATGGCCATTTTTAATGACAGGTGTGGCCAGTAAATAATATATTTTATATCTTTTTTGCCTGGCATAATTAAGCCGTGGCAATGGTTCTTAGAACCAGAAAGCAAACTCCAACAGCCTTTTTGTAATGCTAGATCTGGCTGTTGATTTATAAGAGATCTTATAGTTTTCTAGCTTTAGAGAATAAGGGATGGAACAAGTGCTGGCAAATTTTCCTTGGAAGAGACAACACTTGTTGGGCACATCAGAAGAAGAAAGAAGTCTGAAAGAAGAAACCAGAAAGAGAGAAAATGTCTCCAGACCAAGACTGTTGGCCTTCTGCTGTTACGTCATCTATGCTGTGTGGTAAGTTTGGCTGAGTCTTACAGTCCCTCAAGATTTTAGGATATGGGTGGGATTCATCTTCCACTACTTTATGCTAATAAGGGTAACCCTGCATATGAAATAAAAGAATGCACCACTGTGTATTGTTAATCTTAGGAGTAAAACTCCAGTAGCAACTAAAGTAACGTTGATATTTTTTATTTATTTCAAAGGCATGTACCACACCAACTTAGAAGACAGACTATTCACTTGCCAGCCTGCAGGGTTGATGGTAAGAATAGAAATTTAGCCCAGGCAATGGTTCTTAGAACCAGTATGAAAATTTAAATGGCCCTTTTTAATACCAGATGTGGCCAGTAATCGATAATGTATTTTATACCTTTTTTGCCTGGCATAATTTAGCCCTGGCAAAGGTTCTTAGAACCAGAAAGAAATCCTCTATGGCCATTTTTAATGATGGGTGTGGCCAGTAATTGATAATCAATTTTATACCTTTTTTGCCTGGCATAATTAAGCCATGGCAATGGTTCTTAGAACCAGAAAGCAAACTCCAACAGCCTTTCACTAATGCTAGATCTGGCTGTTGATTTATAAGAGATCTTATAGTTTTCTAGCTTTAGAGAATAAGGGATGGAACAAGTGCTGGCAAATTTTCCTTGGAAGAGACAACACTTGTTGGGCACATCAGAAGAAGAAAGAAGTCTGAAAGAAGAAACCAGAGAGCAAGAAAATGTCTCCAGACCAAGACTGTTGGCCTTCTGCTGTTACGTCATCATCTATGCTGTGTGGTAAGTTTAGCTGAGTCTTACAGTTCCCCAAGATTTTAGGATATGGGTGGGGTTCATCTTCCACTACTTTATGCTAATAAGGGTAAGCATGCATATGAAATAAAAGAATGCATCACTGTGTCTTGTGAATCTTAGGAGTAAAACTCCAGTAGCAACTGAAGTAACGTTGATATTTTTTATTTATTTCAAAGGCATGTACCACACCAACTTAGAAGACAGACTATTCACTTGCCAGCCTGCGGGGTTGATAGGAAAAATAGAAATTTAGTCCAGGCAAAGGTTCTTAGAACCAGAAAGAAATCCTCTATGGCCATTTTTAATGATAGGTGTGGCCAGTAAATAATATATTATATATCTTTTTTGCCTGGCATAATTAAGCCGTGGCAATGGTTCTTAGAACCAGAAAGCAAACTCAAACAGCCTTTCACTAATGCTAGATCTGGCTGTTGGTTTATAAGAGATCTTATAGTTTTCTAGCTTTAGAGAATAAGGGATGGAACAAGTGCTGGCAAATTTTCCTTGGAAGAGACAACACTTGTTGGGCACATCAGAAGAAGAAAGAAGTCTGAAAGAAGAAACCAGAAAGCAAGAAAATGTCTCCAGACCAAGACTGTTGGCCTTCTGCTGTTATGTCATCATCAATGCTGTGTGGTAAGTTTGGCTGAGTCTTACAGTCCCTCAAGATTTTAGGATATGGGTGGGGTTCAATCTTCCACTACTTTATGCTAATAAGGGTAACCCTGCATATGAAATAAAAGAATGCACCACCTCCGTATATTGTGAATCTTAGGAGTAAAACTCCAGTAGCAAATGAAGTAACATTGATTTTTTTATTTATTTATTTCAAAGGCTTGTACCACACCAACTTAGAAGACAGACTATTCACTTGCCAGCCTGCGGGGTTGATAGGAAAAATAGAAATTTAGCCCAGGCAATGGTTCTTAGAACAAGAAAGAAATCCTCTATGGCCATTTTTAATGATAGGTGTGGCCAGTAAATAATATATTTTATATCTTTTTTGCCTGGCATAATTTAGCCCTGGCAAAGGTTCTTAGAACCAGAAATAAAACCTCTATGGTCATTTTTAATGATGGGTGTGGCCAGTAATTGATAATCAATTTTATACCTATTTTGCCTGGTCTCATTTAGCCCTGGCAAAGGTTCTTAGAACCAGAAAGAAATGCTCTATGGCCATTTTTAATGACAGGTGTGGCCAGTAAATAATATATTTTATATCTTTTTTGCCTGGCATAATTTAGCCCTGGCAAAGGTTCTTAGAACCAAAAAGAAATCCTCTATGGCCATTTTTAATGATGGGTGTGGCCAGTAAATAATATATTTTATAGCTTTTTTGCCTGGCATAATTTAGCCCTGGCAAAGGTTCTTAGAACCAGAAAGAAATCCTCTATGGCCATTTTTAATGATAGGTGTGGCCAGTAAATAATATATTTTATATCTTTTTTGCCTGGCATAATTAAGCCGTGGCAATGGTTCTTAGAACCAGAAAGCAAACTCCAACAGCCTTTCACTAATGCTAGATCTGGCTGTTGATTTATAAGAGATCTTATAGTTTTCTAGCTTTAGAGAATAAGGGATGGAACAAGTGCTGGCAAATTTTCCTTGGAAGAGACAACACTTGTTGGGCACATCAGAAGAAGAAAGAAGTCTGAAAGAAGAAACCAGAGAGCAAGAAAATGTCTCCAGACCAAGACTGTTGGCGTTCTGCTTTTACGTCATCATCTATGCTGTGTGGTAAGTTTGGCTGAGTCTTACAGTCCCTCAAGATTTTAGGATATGGGTGGGGTTCATCTTCCACTACTTTATGCTAATAAGGGTAACCCTGCATATGAAATAAAAGAATGCACCACTGTGTCTTGTGAATCTTAGGAGTAAAACTCCAGTAGCAACTAAAGTAACGTTGATATTTTTTATTTATTTCAAAGGCATGTACCACACCAACTTAGAAGACAGACTATTCACTTGCCAGCCTGCAGGGTTGATGGTAAGAATAGAAATTTAGCCCAGGCAATGGTTCTTAGAACCAGTATGAAAATTTAAATGGCCCTTTTTAATACCAGATGTGGCCAGTAATCGATAATGTATTTTATACCTTTTTTGCCTGGCATAATTTAGCCCTGGCAAAGGTTCTTAGAACCAGAAAGAAATCCTCTATGGCCATTTTTAATGATAGGTGTGGCCAGTAATTGATAATAGATTTTATACCTTTTTTGCCTGGCATAATTAAGCCCTGGCAAAGGTTCTTAGAACCAGAAAGAAATCCTCTATGGCCATTTTTAATGATAGGTGTGGCCAGTAAATAATATATTTTATATCTTTTTTGCCTGGCATAATTTAGCCCTGGCAAAGGTTCTTAGAACCAGAAACCAAACTCCAACAGCCTTTCACTAATGCTAGATCTGGCTGTTGGTTTATAAGAGATCTTATAGTTTTCTAGCTTTAGAGAATAAGGGATGGAACAAGTGCTGGCAAATTTTCCCTGGAAGAGACAACACTTGTTGGGCACATCAGAAGAAGAAAGAAGTCTGAAAGAAGAAACCAGAGAGCAAGAAAATGTCTCCAGACCAAGACTGTTGGCCTTCTGCTGTTACGTCATCATCTATGCTGTGTGGTAAGTTTAGCTGAGTCTTACAGTTCCCCAAGATTTTAGGATATGGGTGGGGTTCATCTTCCACTACTTTGTGCTAATAAGGGTAAGCATGCATATGAAATAAAAGAATGCATCACTGTGTATTGTGAATCTTAGGAGTAAAACTCCAGTATCAACTGAAGTAACGTTGATATTTTTTATTTATTTCAAAGGCATGTACCACACCAACTTAGAAGACAGACTATTCACTTGCCAGCCTGCAGGGTTGATGGTAAGAATAGAAATTTAGCCCAGGCAATGGTTCTTAGAACCAGTATGAAAATTTAAATGGCCCTTTTTAATACCAGATGTGGCCAGTAATCGATAATGTATTTTATACCTTTTTTGCCTGGCATAATTTAGCCCTGGCAAAGGTTCTTAGAACCAGAAAGAAATCCTCTATGGCCATTTTTAATGATAGGTGTGGCCAGTAAATAATATATTTTATATCTTTTTTGCCTGGCATAATTTAGCCCTGGCAAAGGTTCTTAGAACCAGAAAGAAATCCTCTATGGCCATTTTTAATGACAGGTGTGGCCAGTAAATAATATATTTTATATCTTTTTTGCCTGGCATAATTAAGCCGTGGCAATGGTTCTTAGAACCAGAAAGCAAACTCCAACAGCCTTTTTGTAATGCTAGATCTGGCTGTTGATTTATAAGAGATCTTATAGTTTTCTAGCTTTAGAGAATAAGGGATGGAACAAGTGCTGGCAAATTTTCTTTGGAAGAGACAACACTTGTTGGGCACATCAGAAGAAGAAAGAAGTCTGAAAGAAGAAACCAGAAAGAGAGAAAATGTCTCCAGACCAAGACTGTTGGCCTTCTGCTGTTACGTCATCATCTATGCTGTGTGGTAAGTTTGGCTGAGTCTTACAGTCCCTCAAGATTTTAGGATATGGGTGGGATTCATCTTCCACTACTTTATGCTAATAAGGGTAACCCTGCATATGAAATAAAAGAATGCACCACTGTGTATTGTTAATCTTAGGAGTAAAACTCCAGTAGCAACTAAAGTAACGTTGATATTTTTTATTTATTTCAAAGGCATGTACCACACCAACTTAGAAGACAGACTATTCACTTGCCAGCCTGCAGGGTTGATGGTAAGAATAGAAATTTAGCCCAGGCAATGGTTCTTAGAACCAGTATGAAAATTTAAATGGCCCTTTTTAATACCAGATGTGGCCAGTAATCGATAATGTATTTTATACCTTTTTTGCCTGGCATAATTTAGCCCTGGCAAAGGTTCTTAGAACCAGAAAGAAATCCTCTATGGCCATTTTTAATGATAGGTGTGGCCAGTAATTGATAATAGATTTTATACCTTTTTTGCCTGGCATAATTAAGCCCTGGCAAAGGTTCTTAGAACCAGAAAGAAATCCTCTATGGCCATTTTTAATGATAGGTGTGGCCAGTAAATAATATATTTTATATCTTTTTTGCCTGGCATAATTTAGCCCTGGCAAAGGTTCTTAGAACCAGAAAGCAAACTCCAACAGCCTTTCACTAATGCTAGATCTGGCTGTTGGTTTATAAGAGATCTTATAGTTTTCTAGCTTTAGAGAATAAGGGATGGAACAAGTGCTGGCAAATTTTCCCTGGAAGAGACAACACTTGTTGGGCACATCAGAAGAAGAAAGAAGTCTGAAAGAAGAAACCAGAGAGCAAGAAAATGTCTCCAGACCAAGACTGTTGGCCTTCTGCTGTTACGTCATCATCTATGCTGTGTGGTAAGTTTAGCTGAGTCTTACAGTTCCCCAAGATTTTAGGATATGGGTGGGATTCATCTTCCACTACTTTATGCTAATAAGGGTAACCCTGCATATGAAATAAAAGAATGCACCACTGTGTATTGTTAATCTTAGGAGTAAAACTCCAGTAGCAACTAAAGTAACGTTGATATTTTTTATTTATTTCAAAGGCATGTACCACACCAACTTAGAAGACAGACTATTCACTTGCCAGCCTGCAGGGTTGATGGTAAGAATAGAAATTTAGCCCAGGCAATGGTTCTTAGAACCAGTATGAAAATTTAAATGGCCCTTTTTAATACCAGATGTGGCCAGTAATCGATAATGTATTTTATACCTTTTTTGCCTGGCATAATTTAGCCCTGGCAAAGGTTCTTAGAACCAGAAAGAAATCCTCTATGGCCATTTTTAATGATAGGTGTGGCCAGTAATTGATAATAGATTTTATACCTTTTTTGCCTGGCATAATTAAGCCCTGGCAAAGGTTCTTAGAACCAGAAAGAAATCCTCTATGGCCATTTTTAATGATAGGTGTGGCCAGTAAATAATATATTTTATATCTTTTTTGCCTGGCATAATTTAGCCCTGGCAAAGGTTCTTAGAACCAGAAAGCAAACTCCAACAGCCTTTCACTAATGCTAGATCTGGCTGTTGGTTTATAAGAGATCTTATAGTTTTCTAGCTTTAGAGAATAAGGGATGGAACAAGTGCTGGCAAATTTTCCCTGGAAGAGACAACACTTGTTGGGCACATCAGAAGAAGAAAGAAGTCTGAAAGAAGAAACCAGAGAGCAAGAAAATGTCTCCAGACCAAGACTGTTGGCCTTCTGCTGTTACGTCATCATCTATGCTGTGTGGTAAGTTTAGCTGAGTCTTACAGTTCCCCAAGATTTTAGGATATGGGTGGGGTTCATCTTCCACTACTTTATGCTAATAAGGGTAAGCATGCATATGAAATAAAAGAATGCATCACTGTGTATTGTGAATCTTAGGAGTAAAACTCCAGTATCAACTGAAGTAACGTTGATATTTTTTATTTATTTCAAAGGCATGTACCACACCAACTTAGAAGACAGACTATTCACTTGCCAGCCTGCAGGGTTGATGGTAAGAATAGAAATTTAGCCCAGGCAATGGTTCTTAGAACCAGTATGAAAATTTAAATGGCCCTTTTTAATACCAGATGTGGCCAGTAATCGATAATGTATTTTATACCTTTTTTGCCTGGCATAATTTAGCCCTGGCAAAGGTTCTTAGAACCAGAAAGAAATCCTCTATGGCCATTTTTAATGATAGGTGTGGCCAGTAATTGATAATAGATTTTATACCTTTTTTGCCTGGCATAATTTAGCCCTGGCAAAGGTTCTTAGAACCAGAATGAAATCCTCTATGGCCATTTTTAATGATAGGTGTGGCCAGTAAATAATATATTTTATATCTTTTTTGCCTGGCATAATTTAGCCCTGGCAAAGGTTCTTAGAACCAGAAAGAAATCCTCTATGGCCATTTTTAATGACAGGTGTGGCCAGTAAATAATATATTTTATATCTTTTTTGCCTGGCATAATTAAGCCGTGGCAATGGTTCTTAGAACCAGAAAGCAAACTCCAACAGCCTTTTTGTAATGCTAGATCTGGCTGTTGATTTATAAGAGATCTTATAGTTTTCTAGCTTTAGAGAATAAGGGATGGAACAAGTGCTGGCAAATTTTCCTTGGAAGAGACAACACTTGTTGGGCACATCAGAAGAAGAAAGAAGTCTGAAAGAAGAAACCAGAAAGAGAGAAAATGTCTCCAGACCAAGACTGTTGGCCTTCTGCTGTTACGTCATCTATGCTGTGTGGTAAGTTTGGCTGAGTCTTACAGTCCCTCAAGATTTTAGGATATGGGTGGGATTCATCTTCCACTACTTTATGCTAATAAGGGTAACCCTGCATATGAAATAAAAGAATGCACCACTGTGTATTGTGAATCTTAGGAGTAAAACTCCAGTAGCAACTAAAGTAACGTTGATATTTTTTATTTATTTCAAAGGCATGTACCACACCAACTTAGAAGACAGACTATTCACTTGCCAGCCTGCAGGGTTGATGGTAAGAATAGAAATTTAGCCCAGGCAATGGTTCTTAGAACCAGTATGAAAATTTAAATGGCCCTTTTTAATACCAGATGTGGCCAGTAATCGATAATGTATTTTATACCTTTTTTGCCTGGCATAATTTAGCCCTGGCAAAGGTTCTTAGAACCAGAAAGAAATCCTCTATGGCTATTTTTAATGATGGGTGTGGCCAGTAATTGATAATCAATTTTATACCTTTTTTGCCTGGCATAATTAAGCCATGGCAATGGTTCTTAGAACCAGAAAGCAAACTCCAACAGCCTTTCACTAATGCTAGATCTGGCTGTTGATTTATAAGAGATCTTATAGTTTTCTAGCTTTAGAGAATAAGGGATGGAACAAGTGCTGGCAAATTTTCCTTGGAAGAGACAACACTTGTTGGGCACATCAGAAGAAGAAAGAAGTCTGAAAGAAGAAACCAGAGAGCAAGAAAATGTCTCCAGACCAAGACTGTTGGCCTTCTGCTGTTACGTCATCATCTATGCTGTGTGGTAAGTTTAGCTGAGTCTTACAGTTCCCCAAGATTTTAGGATATGGGTGGGGTTCATCTTCCACTACTTTATGCTAATAAGGGTAAGCATGCATATGAAATAAAAGAATGCATCACTGTGTCTTGTGAATCTTAGGAGTAAAACTCCAGTAGCAACTGAAGTAACGTTGATATTTTTTATTTATTTCAAAGGCATGTACCACACCAACTTAGAAGACAGACTATTCACTTGCCAGCCTGCGGGGTTGATAGGAAAAATAGAAATTTAGTCCAGGCAATGGTTCTTAGAACCAGTATGAAAATTTAAATGGCCCTTTTTAATACCAGATGTGGCCAGTAATCGATAATGTATTTTATACCTTTTTTGCCTGGCATAATTTAGCCCTGGCAAAGGTTCTTAGAACCAGAAAGAAATCCTCTATGGCCATTTTTAATGATAGGTGTGGCCAGTAAATAATATATTTTATATCTTTTTTGCCTGGCATAATTAAGCCGTGGCAATGGTTCTTAGAACCAGAAAGCAAACTCCAACAGCCTTTCACTAATGCTAGATCTGGCTGTTGGTTTATAAGAGATCTTATAGTTTTCTAGCTTTAGAGAATAAGGGATGGAACAAGTGCTGGCAAATTTTCCTTGGAAGAGACAACACTTGTTGGGCACATCAGAAGAAGAAAGAAGTCTGAAAGAAGAAACCAGAAAGAGAGAAAATGTCTCCAGACCAAGACTGTTGGCCTTCTGCTGTTACGTCATCATCTATGCTGTGTGGTAAGTTTGGCTGAGTCTTACAGTCCCTCAAGATTTTAGGATATGGGTGGGATTCATCTTCCACTACTTTATGCTAATAAGGGTAACCCTGCATATGAAATAAAAGAATGCACCACTGTGTATTGTGAATCTTAGGAGTAAAACTCCAGTAGCAACTGAAGTAACGTTGATATTTTTTATTTATTTCAAAGGCATGTACCACACCAACTTAGAAGACAGACTATTCATTTGCCAGCCTGCAGGGTTGATGGTAAGAATAGAAATTTAGCCCAGGCAATGGTTCTTAGAACCAGTATGAAAATTTAAATGGCCCTTTTTAATACCAGATGTGGCCAGTAATTGATAATGTATTTTATACCTTTTTTGCCTGGCATAATTTAGCCCTGGCAAAGGTTCTTAGAACCAGAAAGAAATCCTCTATGGCCATTTTTAATGATGGGTGTGGCCAGTAAATAATATATTTTATATCTTTTTTGCCTGGCATAATTTAGCCCTGGCAAAGGTTCTTAGAACCAGAAATAAAACCTCTATGGCCATTTTTAATGATGGGTGTGGCCAGTAATTGATAATCAATTTTATACCTTTTTTGCCTGGCATAATTAAGCCATGGCAATGGTTCTTAGAACCAGAAAGCAAACTCCAACAGCCTTTCACTAATGCTAGATCTGGCTGTTGATTTATAAGAGATCTTATAGTTTTCTAGCTTTAGAGAATAAGGGATGGAACAAGTGCTGGCAAATTTTCCTTGGAAGAGACAACACTTGTTGGGCACATCAGAAGAAGAAAGAAGTCTGAAAGAAGAAACCAGAAAGAGAGAAAATGTCTCCAGACGAAGACTGTTGGCCTTCTGCTGTTACGTCATCATCTATGCTGTGTGGTAAGTTTAGCTGAGTCTTACAGTCTCCCAAGATTTTAGGATATGGGTGGGGTTCATCTTCCACTACTTTATGCTAATAAGGGTAACACTGCATATGAAATAAAAGAATGCACCACCTCCGTCTATTGTGAATCTTAGGAGTAAAACTTCAGTAGCAAATGAAGTAACGTGGATTTTTTTTATTTATTTATTTTAAAGGCTTGTACCACACCAACTTAGAAGACAGACTATTCACTTGCCAGCCTGCGGGTTTGATAGGAAAAATAGAAATTTAGCCCTGGCAAAGGTTCTTAGAACAAGAAAGAAATCCTCTATGGCCATTGTTAATGATAGGTGTGGCCAGTAAATAATATATTTGATATCTTTTTTGCCTGGCATAATTTAGCCCTGGCAAAGGTTCTTAGAACCAGAAAGAAATCCTCTATGGCCATTTTTAATGACAGGTGTGGCCAGTAAATAATATATTTTATACCTATTTTGCCTGGTCTCATTTAGCCCTGGCAAAGGTTCTTAGAACCAGAAAGAAATCCTCTATGGCCATTTTTAATGACAGGTGTGGCCAGTAAATAATATATTTTATATCTTTTTTGCCTGGCATAATTAAGCCGTGGCAATGGTTCTTAGAACCAGAAAGCAAACTCCAACAGCCTTTCACTAATGCTAGATCTGGCTGTTGATTTATAAGAGATCTTATAGTTTTCTAGCTTTAGAGAATAAGGGATGGAACAAGTGCTGGCAAATTTTCCTTGGAAGAGACAACACTGGTTGGGCACATCAGAAGAAGAAAGAAGTCTGAAAGAAGAAACCAGAGAGCAAGAAAATGTCTCCAGACCAAGACTGTTGGCCTTCTGCTCTTATGTCATCATCTATGCTGTGAGGTAAGTTTGGCTGAGTCTTACAGTCCCCCAAGATTTTAGGATATAGGTGGGGTTCATCTTCCCCTACTTTATGCTAATAAGGGTAACCCTGCATATGAAATAAAAGAATGCACCACTGTCTATTGTGAATCTTTGGAGTAAAACTCCAGCAGCAAATGAAGTAACGTTGATTTTTTTTTTTCAAAGGCATGTACCACACCAACTAAGAAGACAGACTATTCACTTGCCAGCTTACGGGGTTGATGGTAAAAATAGAAATTTAGCCCTGGGAAAGGTTCTCAGAACCAGAAAGAAAACCTCTGGCCATTTTTAATGATAGGTGGAGCCAGTAAATAATATATTTTATATCTTTTTTGCCTGGCATAATTTAGCCCTGGCAATTGTTCTTAGAACCAGAAAGAAAATCTCAACAGCTTTTTTCTAATGCTAGATCTGGCTGTTGATTTATAACAGATCTTATAGTTTTCCAGCTTTGGAGACTAAGGGATATATTTCGTACCATTCTGGCCTGTCATAAATTTAGCCCTGGCAATGATTCTTAGAACCAGTATGAAAATCTAAGTGGCCCTTTTTAATTCTAGATGTGGCCAAATAATTGATAATAGATTTTATACCTTTTTTGCCTGGCATAATTTAGCCCTGGCAAAGGTTCTTAGAAACAGAATGAAAACCTCCATGCCCCTGTTTAATTCTAGGTGGGGCCAGTAATTAATAAGGAGGACCCAGATTGTGGGGGCAATAGGCTGGCCGGCATAATTTAGGCCTGGCAATGGTTCTTAGAACCGCAGAGAATTCAGGTGGATTCACTGGCCATTTTTAATGCTAGGTGTGGTCGGTGATGTGTAGGAGATTTTAGAACTTCTAAAGATTACATTCTGGGGTGGGAAAAATGGAAATGTTCTTGGAAAGAGACAGCCCTTGTTCAGCATGGTAGAGGAAGAAACATGGAAAAGAAGGAAAAAGAGTAAAAGTAAGTTGAGTTGAGACTTGTATTCTTCTGGGCATAATGGAGAGGGGTGGTGGCCTTCCACTAACGGATAGCCCCTTTTGCCAAGGCAAGCAAGGGTAACCCTGCCTTTGAAGTAATAGTCTATTCACTATGACAATCGTTAATTGTTGTACCTTGACATATGTATCTTTTTTTAATATGCACTGAGAGCATCTGCACCAAAGACAAATTCCTTGTGTGTCCAATCACAGTTGGCCAATAAATAATTCTGTTCTTTTCTATCCTGTTTTTAAAGGTAATATTGCAGTAACGTTTATTTTTTATCTCAAGGGAGTGTGGTACAGTGTCTTCGAAGAGAGAAGACTGGATTTCCCGCCTCCAGTGTTGAGAAGAGAAGAAGGAAGAGACAGGAAGAATGGACATGATCTTCGCCAAGAATGCAGCTCACCCTGTCAATCAAAACTGACCTGTAGGAAAATCAATGGGGTTGTAAGCCATTAATGCACCACACTACACATTTGAATGCTGTCTGTGTCTGTTGATAGGTAGTAGAATGTCTAGTTTTCTTGTCTAGAATAGTTTCATCTGTGGTTTTTAGACTCAGAAAGAATAGGTCAAGTATTCTTTTAAGTATGTTCGATGACGTATATAAGATTCAATGGTTTTCTTGCTCCTTGGCTATTAGAGCAGGCAATGGTTCTTAAAACCAAGAAGAATCTCTATGGCCCTCTCTAATGCTAGGTGTGGTCAGAGATTCTTAAAGTAGTAATTAGTTATTTGAGAACGCCCCCAAAGCATCCCACATACCAACAGAAACATGGATAGGATAGGGAGTTGATGGGGTGCGTTGCTTGAGAGAAAGGCTGCACTGTTCCTTAATTACATCTGCCCTCAGACCCCCACACACGACGGTGGAAATGCCATGACACCCATGGGTGAAGGAGGCCTTCCAGTCCCTGAGATATCAGTCTGGGTGAATCACACTGGAAGGGTCAAGACCACTCAGAGAGAAGGCTCTCCCAGTCCCTGAGGATCCCAGATGGTCCCTGAGCGAGCGATGGGGGTGAATCACACTGGGAGGGTCAAGAGCGCTCAGAGAGAAAGGTCTCCCAGTCCCTGAGGATCCCAGATGGTCCCTGAGCGAGCGATGGGGGTGAATCACACTGGAAGGGTCAAGAGCGCTCAGAGAGAAGGCTCTCCCAGTCCCTGAGGATCCCAAATGGTCCCTGAGCGAGCGATGGGGGTGAATCACACTGGGAGGGTCAAGAGCTCTCAGAGAGAAGGCTCTCCCAGTCCCTGAGGATCCCAAATGGTCCCTGAGCGAGCGATGGGGGTGAATCACACTGGGAGGGTCAAGAGCGCTCAGAGAGAAGGCTCTCCCAGTCCCTGAGGATCCCAAATGGTCCCTGAGCGAGCGATGGGGGTGAATCACACTGGGAGGGTCAAGAGCGCTCAGAGAGAAGGCTCTCCCAGTCCCTGAGGATCCCAAATGGTCCCTGAGCGAGCGATGGGGGTGAATCACACTGGGAGGGTCAAGAGCGCTCAGAGAGAAGGCTCTCCCAGTCCCTGAGGATCCCAAATGGTCCCTGAGCGAGCGATGGGGGTGAATCACACTGGGAGGGTCAAGAGCTCTCAGAGAGAAGGTTCTCCCAGTCCCTGAGGATCCCAAATGGTCCCTGAGCGAGCGATGGGGGTGAATCACACTGGGAGGGTCAAGAGCGCTCAGAGAGAAGGCTCTCCCAGTCCCTGAGGATCCCAGATGGTCCCAGAGCGAGCGATGGGGGTGAATCACACTGGGAGGGTCAAGAGCTCTCAGAGAGAAGGCTCTCCCAGTCCCTGAGGATCCCAAATGGTCCCTGAGCGAGCGATGGGGGTGAATCACACTGGGAGGGTCAAGAGCGCTCAGAGAGAAGGCTCTCCCAGTCCCTGAGGATCCCAAATGGTCCCTGAGCGAGCGATGGGGGTGAATCACACTGGGAGGGTCAAGAGCGCTCAGAGAGAAGGCTCTCCCAGTCCCTGAGGATCCCAAATGGTCCCTGAGCGAGCGATGGGGGTGAATCACACTGGGAGGGTCAAGAGCTCTCAGAGAGAAGGTTCTCCCAGTCCCTGAGGATCCCAAATGGTCCCTGAGCGAGCGATGGGGGTGAATCACACTGGGAGGGTCAAGAGCGCTCAGAGAGAAGGCTCTCCCAGTCCCTGAGGATCCCAAATGGTCCCTGAGCGAGCGATGGGGGTGAATCACACTGGGAGGGTCCAGAGCGCTCAGAGAGAAGGCTCTCCCAGTCCCTGAGGATCCCAGATGGTCCCAGAGCGAGCGATGGGGGTGAATCACACTGGGAGGGTCAAGAGCGCTCAGAGAGAAGGCTCTCCCAGTCCCTTAGGATCCCAAATGGTCCCTGAGCGAGCGATGGGGGTGAATCACACTGGGAGGGTCCAGAGCGCTCAGAGAGAAGGCTCTCCCAGTCCCTGAGGATCCCAGATGGTCCCAGAGCGAGCGATGGGGGTGAATCACACTGGGAGGGTCCAGAGCTCTCAGAGAGAAGGCTCTACCAGTCCCTGAGGATCCCAAATGGTCCCTGAGCGAGCGATGGGGGTGAACCACACTGGGAGGGTCAAGAGCGCTCAGAGAGAAGGCTCTCCCAGTCCCTGAGGATCCCAGATGGTCCCAGAGCGAGCGATGGGGGTGAATCACACTGGGAGGGTCAAGAGCGCTCAGAGAGAAGGCTCTCCCAGTCCCTGAGGATCCCAGATGGTCCCTGAGCGAGCGATGGGGGTGAATCACACTGGGAGGGTCAAGAGCGCTCAGAGGGAAGGCTCTCCCAGTCCCTGAGGATCCCAGATGGTCCCAGAGCGAGCGATGGGGGTGAATCACACTGGGAGGGTCCAGAGCTCTCAGAGAGAAGGCTCTCCCAGTCCCTGAGGATCCCAAATGGTCCCTGAGCGAGCGATGGGGGTGAACCACACTGGGAGGGTCAAGAGCGCTCAGAGAGAAGGCTCTCCCAGTCCCTGAGGATCCCAGATGGTCCCAGAGCGAGCGATGGGGGTGAATCACACTGGGAGGGTCAAGAGCGCTCAGAGAGAAGGCTCTCCCAGTCCCTGAGGATCCCAGATGGTCCCTGAGCGAGCGATGGGGGTGAATCACACTGGGAGGGTCAAGAGCGCTCAGAGGGAAGGCTCTCCCAGTCCCTGAGGATCCCAAATGGTCCCTGAGCGAGCGATGGGGGTGAATCACACTGGGAGGGTCCAGAGCTCTCAGAGAGAAGGCTCTCCCAGTCCCTGAGGATCCCAAATGGTCCCTGAGCGAGCGATGGGGGTGAATCACACTGGGAGGGTCAAGAGCGCTCAGAGAGAAGGCTCTCCCAGTCCCTGAGGATCCCAAATGGTCCCTGAGCGAGCGATGGGGGTGAATCACACTGGGAGGGTCAAGAGCTCTCAGAGAGAAGGCTCTCCCAGTCCCTGAGGATCCCAAATGGTCCCTGAGCGAGCGATGGGGGTGAATCACACTGGGAGGGTCAAGAGCGCTCAGAGAGAAGGCTCTCCCAGTCCCTGAGGATCCCAAATGGTCCCTGAGCGAGCGATGGGGGTGAATCACACTGGGAGGGTCAAGAGCGCTCAGAGAGAAGGCTCTCCCAGTCCCTGAGGATCCCAAATGGTCCCTGAGCGAGCGATGGGGGTGAATCACACTGGGAGGGTCAAGAGCGCTCAGAGAGAAGGCTCTCCCAGTCCCTGAGGATCCCAAATGGTCCCTGAGCGAGCGATGGGGGTGAATCACACTGGGAGGGTCAAGAGCTCTCAGAGAGAAGGCTCTCCCAGTCCCTGAGGATCCCAAATGGTCCCTGAGCGAGCGATGGGGGTGAATCACACTGGGAGGGTCAAGAGCGCTCAGAGAGAAGGCTCTCCCAGTCCCTGAGGATCCCAAATGGTCCCTGAGCGAGCGATGGGGGTGAATCACACTGGGAGGGTCAATAGCGCTCAGAGAGAAGGCTCTCCCAGTCCCTGAGGATCCCAAATGGTCCCTGAGCGAGCGATGGGGGTGAATCACACTGGGAGGGTCAAGAGCGCTCAGAGAGAAGGCTCTCCCAGTCCCTGAGGATCCCAAATGGTCCCTGAGCGAGCGATGGGGGTGAATCACACTGGGAGGGTCAAGAGCTCTCAGAGAGAAGGTTCTCCCAGTCCCTGAGGATCCCAAATGGTCCCTGAGCGAGCGATGGGGGTGAATCACACTGGGAGGGTCAAGAGCGCTCAGAGAGAAGGCTCTCCCAGTCCCTGAGGATCCCAACTGGTCTCAAACTGGAAGGATCCTTTTGGCTCACCAGTCCTGCTCCTTTAGATTCTTAGAACTAAGTTCAGTAGCAGCCAAATCTGTTAGGTAGGTAGGGTAGGTAGATGTATAGGTAGGTAGGTAGGTAGGTAGGTAGGTAGGTAGGCAGACAGACAGATAGGTAGGTAGTTATGTAGATAGATAGATAGATAGATAGATAGATAGATAGATAGATAGATTGATAGATAGATAGATAGATAGATAGATAGATAGAGATAGATAGATAGATAGATAGATAGATAGATAGATAGATAGATAGATAGATAGATAGATAGATAGATAGATAGATAGATAGATAGATAGATAGATAGATGCCCTTTTTACTTCTATATGTGGAGTAGATTTCTTGCCTGGCTTAATGTTGGTTCTTAGAACCAGAAAACATCTTAATGGCCCTTTTTAATTTTAAGTGTGCTGTTGATTTAGAATAGATTTTATAGTTTTCTGCCTGGCATAAATTTAGCCATGGCAATTGTTCTTAGAACGAGGGAGGAAAACACCTGAAAACCTCTTTTTAATGTTAGGTGATAAATTTATTAGTTATTGATTTATAACTCATTTAACAGTTATTGATAAAAGGTTTCTAGTTCTCCACCTTAGAATAATTTTAGCCTGGGCTGTGATTGAAAATGTATGTTGTTTTGACTGGTAAATGTTAATCATGACACACACTATGTGGCCCTCACCTCAAAAATTGTGGTTTCTTTTGTCACACACATTTGTCATCTTTATTCCTGAAATATCTGTAAATGGTGATTGAAGCTTGGTAATATTCTGTTTGACATGTACTTTTTGGAATGCAGCTGAATTTTACTTACACTATTGTTAAGTAGCTGTGATGCTGATGGTAGACAAGATATTGCCTATTTTTAATTTCTGTAGTTCCTTAATATCCTTTCATATCATCTCTTCGCCAAGAGATACCTGTTGTGATATTAAAATTTTCAACATTAAAATTGTATTTTCTTTCTTCTGAGAGCTGTGGTTTCTTTTACATCTCACCTTTTTTAAAAAAAAATCAGAAATGTAAAATGTATTTTTAAAAAATAGTTTTTATTAAGTTTCTTTTAAAAAAATACCTATATATATATAAAAAAGACAATACAATACAAAAATACAAAAAATTCAGAATAATATGTGAACTTATATTTTAAGAGGAGGAAAAATAAACCATTCTCTCAGAGTCTTCAGAGAGAGACGGCATACAAATCTGATAAATTATTATTATTATTATTATTATTATTATTATTATTATTATTATTATTATGACAGTTATCAATATCTATATACAATTTATATAAAATATTTTCATTTTCTGGCTTGAATATTCGGTGTCCTTTGGTATATTGAAAATATGCCCCAATTTTGGTGGAGGGGTATGAACGTTGTTTGAGCACTGAGCACGATGTTATATGTTGTGTGAATTACCATGTTACCATTATTATAAAAATTAATTAAAAATTTATATATTTTTTCCAAGCAGCACGAAGCTAACAACTTCAGCGTGATGATGGTCGCATAGACACTCAAAATATTACATGGGGTAAAAGCCGAACTCAGAACAATCTACATACATATACCCGTGAAAATCTACGAAAACACACACAAACACATATATAAATTTATTGTTTATATATATATATATATATATATATATATATATATAAACAATATATGTAAAGAAATTGTTTTTAAAAAGAATTATACAAAATGACTTAAAAAATCTAGAAAATCCCCATGTTCACTCATCAACATTCATCCAGTTCAATCATTCATAACATCGGCCTGAGACAATCTCATCACTCGGGGGCCCCATGCCCACCAGCAGAGGTAGGTTTTCAGAGCTTTATGAAAGACCAGGAGGGAGGGGGCGATACGTATCTCCAGAGGGAGTTTGTTCCAGAGGGCTGGGGCCACCACAGAGAAGGCTCTTCCCCTAGGCCCTGCCAGCTGACATTATATGTCCGATGGGACCTGGAGAAAGCCGACTCTGTGGAACCTAGCCAGCCACTGGGGTGCATGAGGCAGTGGGCATTTTGTTCCCAAAATGCCCACTTTATTTATTTATTTATTTATTTTGTCCAATACACAATGAGGGTTTTAGTGGGTATATATCTATATACACATAATAAAATACATGATGAAGGTTATAGAGGAGAGATACTCATAGTAAAATATATCTAGGAAATAATAGAAAAGAAGATATAGTAATAGAACATATCAAAGAATAGAAGAAGAGATATAGGAATAGAAGAAAGGAATAGGAGATATAGGAGAGCAATAGGACAGGGGACGGAAGGCACTCTAGTGCACTTGTACTCGCCCCTTACTGACCTCTTAGGAATCTGGATAGGTCAACCGTAGGTAATCTAAGGGTAAAGTGTTGGGGGTTTGGGGATGACACTATGGAGTCCGGTAATGAGTTCCACGCTTTGACAACTCGGTTACTGAAGTCATATTTTTTGGAGTCAAGTTTGGAGCGGTTAATATTAAGTTTAAATCTGTTGTGTGCTCTTGCGTTGTGGTTGAAGCTGAAGTAGTCGCCGACAGGCAGGACGTTGCAGCATATGACCTTGTGGGCAATACTTAGATCTTGTTTAAGGCGTCTTAGTTCTAAACTTTCTAGGCCCAGGATTGAAAGTCTAGTCTCATAGGGTATTCTGTTTCGAGTGGAGGAGTGAAGGGCTCTTCTGGTGAAATGCATGGTCTCATTGCCTTAGAACAGGGATAGGCAAAGTTGGCTCTTCTATGACAGGTGGACTTCAACTCCCAGAATTCCTGAGCTAGCATGATTGGCTCAGGAATTCTGGGAGTTGAAGTCCACAAGCCATAGAAGAACCATGTTTGCCTACTTCTGCCTTAGAAGAAGGTGAACGCTCCATAAATACATTGAAAAATAGATCGAGGGAGATACGCCTTCAAACGATGCGGTTGGCCATCTGAAACATCTATTTTTTTAAAGTATTTTTTATTAATTTTTCTTAAAATAGACGAACACACATACAAACATTAAACATAAAGTGGGGGTACATTTCCCCCGCTTATCTTGAAAGTATAAATTCAAATACAGAAAAAGAATACATAGTTAAATATATATTGAATATTAAAAAGTCTAGTATATTTGGGTTAGAATTTTCCAAATTTTTACTAATACAGTATATGTATATAAACCAAAATTCTTACTATGTTACTTATACATAAACTAATTGTACCATAATCATCAAACGGTATGTTTAAACTAATGTTAACATTGTTATTACCCAGGTAAAAACAAATACAAGAAATTAACTAAAAATAAATTTATATATCTTATTTTTTCGGCCATCTGAAACATCTAAAACATTGTCTTTTGGCTACAGTTGAGCAACTTGATGAACTCTACGGAGTGAATCACTCACAGCTGATATCGCAAGAGTTGTTTCCTTGGCCGAATTCACCCAGGTTGTTGACTCTTGTTTGCTTTAAGCTATGAGAATGGGCCAAGATTGATTTATAGCAGGCCAATGGAATTTAGACTTCACACCAACCCATGTATAAACAGGATGGAGATTCTGACTGACTCATGATTGGTGGCTGCAAATTTGGGAAAGAACCGAGCCTGACAACCGGTATTTAGGTCAGTAGTTCAGAACGAACCCTTAGGTTGGGCCAAGAACTCTCTGCCCTTGGCATGAGAAGGATTTTGTGGTCTGGGGACCCAGTTTTCACAACTCTCACCATCTATGAATGAGTAGATGGTAGGAGGAGAAGGAGGAAGCTACCTAAGATACAAAATCAGAGCTCCATGACTTGGACAAGGTTTGTTTGTTTGTTTGTCTCTGTGTTGTTTGTTTATTTGAGGATGACTCCATCCCTAAAATAGAACTAGCAAATTAGCACCCCACTTCTGTTGTTGTCCTGGTTTTGGAACCACATATGGTGAATTTTATGTCGAGCAACTATTCGGGCAAATGAATGTGTCCTTCATTTGAATCATACTGGCCTGCAGATGTTGATATGATAAGAGTTTTTGACTCATGTAAAAGAAATCTTGCTTAGTTTCCCCTCAACATCCTCATAGCATTTCTTTCAAGGTGAGATACACTAAGATTCCACCCTCTATTTTTAGATTAATTTGGTGGCAGGTCTTATCAAGGTCTGACCTGCAGCATGGCCTTTTAAGATGTCCAGCAAGATAGCCAATATTTTCTACTTCCTTTAGGGAAAGTCCAGGTAAGGAGGAAACATAGCGTATCTAATGGATCTTCCAAGGACTTCTGGGAGGCTCCTAAGGCTTTCTCAGGAACCTGTGAAAATCAAAATGATTGGCTAGATATTGAAGATATTTGCAAAAATGTCAAACCATGTCCCTCTTCTTATGTTTTTTTTAATTTGCTAAAATATAGTTTTTTCATGGAAAATGTTTTAACATATTTAACTATTAACATAATTACTATGGAAATATTCTGTGCATCGATTTTTAAAAAATTTTTAATCCGGCAGAATACAGAGAGCCCGTGACTCACGACACAATTCACCCCAATATAGTTGAAGTGAGACGTCAACTAAACAATGGCGGTTGGCGGGGCCCAGGGGAAGAGCCTTCTCTGTGGCGGCCCCAGCCCTCTGGAGCCAACTCCCCCCAGAGATTAGAATTGCCCCCACTCTCCTTGCCTTTCGTAAGCTCCTCAAAACCCACCTCTGTCGTCAGGCTTGGGGGAATTAAGATAATCTTTCCCCCTAGGCTCCTACAATTTATGCATGGTATGTTTGTATGTATGATTGGTTTTATAACAAGGGTTTTTAGCTGTTGTAGTATTGGATTTTTACATTCTGTTTTTTGTCACTGTTGTTAGCCGCCCTGAGTCCACAGAGAGGGGCGGCATACAAATCCAATAAACAACAACAACAACAATAATAATAATAACAATAACAATAATAATAATAATTTGTTAAACGGGTTTTACTGTATTCTAAGACATTTCATGCCACAGTCCTTAAGCGAATCACTGCAGTTGATAAGCTACTAACTCGGGTTGTTGAGTAAATTTGGCTTCCCCTTTGACTTTGCTTGTGAGACGATTGCAAAGGGGGATCCCATGACACAGGAATGGTCGTAAGTATGAACCAGTTGACACCCATCTGAATTTTGATCATGTGATTTATGGGGATGCTACAAACAATGTAACTGTGAAAAATGGTCATAAGCCACTTTTTTAAAAAAGTGTGTTGGTAACTTTGAATGGTCACTAAATGAATTGTGGTAAATTGAGGACTACATGGACAATCCACGCAATCAAAAGTTATTTTATTTATTTATTTATTGGATTTGTATGCCGCCCCTCTCTGGAGACGCGGGGCGGCTAACAGCGACAATAAAACAGTGTACAATAGTAATTTGGTATTAGAAATGATTAAAAACCCATTAATATAAAAACCAAACATACATACATACATACCATGCATAGAATTGTAAAGGCCTAGGGGGAAAGAGGATCTCAATCCCCCCATGCCTGGCGGCAGAGGTGGGTTTTAAGTTGTTTACGAAAGGCAAGGAGGGTGGGGGCAGTTCTAATATCTGGGGGGAGTTGGTTCCAGAGGGCCGGGGCCACCACAGAGAAGGCTCTTCCCCTGGGTCCCGCCAGGCGACATTGCTTAGTTGACAGGACTCGGAGAAGATCCACTCTGTGGGACCTAACTGGTCACTGGAATTCGTGCAGCAGAAGGCGGTCCCTTGCGGATTCTCCATATTTTAGGATGGCCAAAATGAGCTTCTCCATTTTAAAAGAGCAGCTTAAATTTGCCTCACTAAGGGATGTCCAACCTTGGAAAGTTTAAGACCTGTGGGCTTCAACTTCCAGAATTCCCCAGTCAAGATGGCTTGCTACGGAATTCTGGGTATTGAAGTCCATAGGGCTTAAAGTCTTCAAGGTTGGACGTTCATGTCAATCATGGATGGCATTTTCAAGAAGCTCTTCTGCCTTTTTTTAAAATTAAAGTTTCCATGAGATGCTACCCAAATTCCAGATGTGTCAATCATCAATGATAGAGAGATAGGGAATAAACATTGAAAGAACACTTGGACAATCTATATACATATATAAAAGCCAAATACAACTCATGCATCATCATGAAATCTCCAGAACTACAAAGCCTACAAACTTGAAACTTGTATGTTCCTCTTGGCTTCTAGAGGCTCACTAAGAAAGGATTTTTTGAAATGACCATCAGATCATTAGTATTTATACAGTATTATATTAACACATTCTGATGATAAAGAGTTAGACCTTCTATTTCCCCTCCCCACCTGAAAAGAACTCTATTCCAACTGCCAGTTGTCTTATATTAACATGCCCTTCGCTAAACCAGGTGTGGGCATGGCCAACACATTAGTCTTCCGGCCTTCAGACTGGGAGTTTAAACATTCTACTCCCCCTCCCAACCTGAAAAGAACTCTATTCCAACTGCCAGTTGCCTTATATTAACACGCTTTGATGCTAAGGGGTTACACATTCTACATAAATTTTCAAGCTTTAGGTATCAATTAGGAGTCCATGGAGAGGGGCGGCATACTAATCCAATAAATAAATAAATTAATAAATAAAATCAATGTATCAAGCCCATAGTTTTGTAGCGAAGCACGGATATCCAGCTATTAGTATTGATATAAACAGCCTAATTGGTAAATGCCTCTGTGACCTTGTTTGAAGCCACCAGTTGGGATAAATTTAAGGTGTGGCCCTTAGTCTCAGCATCTGCTAGTTTAAGAGTTACTGACTTCATTCATTGGAGGATGTTCAAATGATATTTACATCTGGATCCTTTTCCTCTTGCTAAACACATAATTGAGAGAGGAAATCATTGGGATATTTTTTTAATTCAAGGAAAGAAGAAGTAACAATGGCTAGAGCCAACAAATTATTGTAAGCCAAAAGTGGGTCAAGGCAATCTTTTTTTTTTCTTTGAAAATTGGGACAGAGGAAACAGCAGTTGAATTGACCCTCAGAAGTGAGGGATCAAATAGACTTGCTGTTTCAGGTAACAAGGTGGGGAACATAGAATAGAATAAAATATAATATAATTATTTTTATTGGCCAAGCTTGATTGGACAGACAAGGAATTTGTGTTTGGTGCATATGCTCTCAGTGTACATAAAAGAATATTTATTTATTTATTGATATATAGATTTGTCAAGAATCATCAGTTACAACACGGTCAAATAAGCAATGAAGAAACAATATTAATAAGAATCTTAAGGATACAAGCAACAAGTTACAAACCTGCAGTCATAAGTGGGAGGAAATGGGTGATAGGAATGATGAGAAAAACTAGTAGAAATAGTAGTGCAGACTTTGTAAATAGTTTGATAGTGTTGATGGAATTATTTGTTTAGCAGAGTGATGGCGTTCGGGGAAAAACTGTTCTTGTGTCCAGTTGTCCAGCCCTCTGGAATCAGCTCCCCCTGGAGATTTGTATTGCCCCCACCCTCCTCACCTTCTGTAAGAGTCTGAAGACTCTTCTACGCCACCAGGCTTGGGGCAATTAGACTCTAGCCTCCTGACCGATGAATGCTATGTATGTTTGGGGTCTGAGTGGGAATGTCTGCCTTTTAATAATTGGGGATTTTAGATTAATTGGATTTAGGACATCATAATATATTGTTCGTTTTATATGATGTAAGCTGCCCTGAGTCCTCGGAGTGGGGTGACATATAAATTAAAGAAAGAAAGAAGAAGAGAGAGAGAAAGAAAGAAAGAAAGAAAGAGAAAAGAAGAAAGAAGGAAAGAAGGAAGGAAGGAGAAAAGAAGAAAGAAGGAAAGGAAGGAGGAGGAGGAGAAGAAGAAGAAAAGAAGAAAGAAGGAAGGAAGAAAGAAGGAAGGAAGGAAAAAAGAAGGAAAGAAAGAAAGAGAGAAAAAAAGAAAAAAAAGAAAGTTCCTCCAAGCAGTTGATGCCATCTCAACAAGCCGCACTAAGAAAGGGTCAGCCTTCAAGTTCTCAACGTAAGTCATGCATTCTTGTTTCAGAGCAATTGACAACCTTGGACAGCTCATCCAAATTTGATCCCTCCTTCTGCTAAGTGATTTATTTCAAAGAGAGCTGCCTCTCAAAAGAGAAGGCCAAGGGCTTTACACCAGGAGGGGGGGGGACTGTGAATGATGGTTGGGAAAGTTTCTTGACTTCGTTGTGGCAAAAGCAACGTGCCACAAAGGTCCATTAGACCAATTCTTCCGAGTAGAGTTCCCTCTGCAACTTTCCTGATTCCGAGATGAAGTTTTCTCTAGGCAGAGAGAAAAGCTGGGAAGGTAACGGACGCTGAGCTTGGTTACTCATGCTTTGATCATCCCTTATCTGGACTACTGCAATACACTCTACACAGGGCTACCCTGGAAGAGTATTCAGAAGCTGCAGAATGGTGAGATGTGGGGGCACATAAATTGAAATAAAATAATAAAATGAAAGGAAAGGGAAAGGAAAAGGAAAGGGAATAATAATAATAATTAATAATAATAATAATTAATAATAATAATGATGATGATGATGATGATGATAATTATTTATTAGATTTGTATGCCACCCCTCTCCAAGAACTCGGGGTGGCTCACAACAATAATAACAAAGTACAAATCCAATATCTAAAAACATAATTTAAAAACCCTTATTAATAAAATTAATAAAAGGAAGGGGAAGGGGAAAAGATAAGATAAGATATAAGATAAGATAATAATGAGCCGGGGTGGCGCAGCAGGTCGAGTGCTGTACTGCAGGCCACTGAAGCTGACTGTAGATCTGAAGGTCAGCGGTTCAGATCTCATCACTGGCTCAAGGTTGACTCAGCCTTCCATCCTTCCGAGGTGGGTAAAATGAGGACCCGGATTGTGGGGGCAATAGGCTGGCTCTGTTAAAAAAGTGCTATTGCTAACATGTTGTAAGCCGCCTTGTCTCTAAGGAGAAGGGCGGCATAAAAATTGAATAAATAAATAAATAATAATAAAATAATAACATAAATACTATGGTCTGGGCCAGCTCGTTCAGTTTGCAACGGATCCCATGATTAGAAATAAACCCCGTTTTATCCAGTTTTTGTTGACCTTTAGTGCTCTTATGATTTAATATTTTAATCATTTGCTGTTTTGAGGAGCTTGTAAGCTGCCTGGACTCACTCGATAGTGATATGGGTGGCGGATAAAATTTAAGTGAATGAACGAATGAAGGAAAGGATGAACGAATGAATTATGGTGGGATACCCAGAGATCTGGGCCAGTCCTTTGGTTTGCAACACCCCACGCACAACAGACCCTCCCCATACTTAGGTATAAACCCGAGATGCCTCTAAAAACGTGCCGGTATGTTTTTCTGTCTGAAATGAGGCCAACCCGGGCTGGTCTCACAATTGGTATTTCCGATTGCAGCAATAAGGCCAACATTTTCCGCTTTGTACCTGGCGCCAACAAGTTCTTGGCTCACGTTTCATGCAACCTCTTTTCTTCCAAGGGGGGGAATGAAGAATTGGAGGGGGAGCGGAGGAAGGAGTGTGTGACATTTCCGAGATCTGTTAATCTCTGGGCATGGTACTCATTAAACAGGAGCTGAAAATTGTATTTTAATTCTTGATTTTAAGAGAGGTAAGAGGTTTTGGCTGCTTTAAACGAGCCTGGGTGGTTCAAAGCCATAAAACCAGTGCCTGCAAAACAGCCATAAAACAATTAAGTGATAAAATGGTCAAACAAGGCCAACCTTCGGATTTGGCTCCGTAGAGTCCCTGCACGAGACAGAGGATGTTGAGACTCTAGAAAAAGTGCAGAGAAGGGCAACAAAGAGGATTAAGGGACTGGAGGCTAAAACATATGAAGAAGGATTGCAGGAATTGGACATGGCTAGTTTGATGAAAAGAAGGACCAGGGGAGACATGATCGCAGCGTTCCAATATCTCAGGGGTTGCCACAAAGAAGAAGGAATCAACCTATTCTCCAAAGCACCTGAGGCTCGAACAAGAAGCAATGGGTAGAAGCTAAGCAAGGAGAGAAGCAACTTAGAACTAAGGAGAAATTTCCTGACAGTGAGAACAATTAACCAGTGGAACAGCTTGCCTCCAGAAGTTGTGAATGCCCCAACACTGACTTACAACCTGCTTGTATAGTGACTCTTCGAACATACAAGGACACCGAAAAGCCTGACTTACGACTGGATCTCACCCTCACGAAGGTGGCAGCAATCCTTAGGGCCAAATGTCCAGAATTTGGGTGCATGTATTTATGATGATTGCAACCTCCTTAAGTCATGTGATCAACATTTGCGATCTTCTGAGCAGGCTTCCAACAAGCGTCTAGAAAGCTTAGAATTACGGCGCCTAAAACACGATTTTCATATTGCCCACAAGATCATATGCTGCAACGTCCTACCAGTCAATGACTACTTCAGCTTCAACCGCAACAACACAAGGCACGCAACAGATTCAAACTGAATATTAACTGCTCCAAACTTGACTGTAAAAAATATGACTTTAACAATCGAATTGTCGAAGTGTGGAACTCATTACCGGACTCCGTAGTGTCAACCCCTAACCCCCAACATTTCTCCTTTAGAGTATCCACGATTGACCTCTGCAGGTTCATAAGAGGTCAGTAAGGGGCGTACATGTGCACTAGTATGCCTTTCGTCCCCTGTCCAATTGTCTTTCCTTTATCTCATATCTCATATATATTTTCTTCCTTTCATATATCTTCTCCTCTATTTTTACATACTATCTTTATATATGTTACTTCATGTCTATTCTCTTCCATATGTATTGTGTATTGGACAAATGAATAAATAAATAATAAGCAAGGTCAACAGGAGAAGCTGCATTTGGCTTAATGATCGTATGGCGCACTTAACAATCAGTGACTTGCTTAACAAGTGTGGCAAAAAAAAGGTCATTAAATTGGTTGCCACTTACTTAACCATCACCTCACTTAGAAACAGAATTGTTTCTAATTCTGTTTCATGATCATCTTAAATTGAAGTAGGCAAGTTGACAGAAGAACAGTTATATCACATCGTAATAGCAATAGCATTTAGACTTATATACTGCTTCATAGTGCTTTTACAGCCCTCTCTAAGCAGTTTACACAATCAGCCTCTTGTGCCCAACAATCTGGATCCTTATTTTACCCACCTTGGAAGGATGGATACAAAGTAAAAAATGTATACAGTAGTCCCTCGCTATACCGCGCTTCACCTACTGCGGCTTCACTTCATTGCGGGTTTTCAAGAAATATTAATGAGAAAAATCATTCGCAGATCTTCAAAGGTTCGCAGGTTTCTGAGGAAGTCGATCGGCAGATTTAAACAGCCTGCCGAACTCGATTGGCAGGTTTTTCAAAAAAAATATATCTAAAATTGTAAATACTGTATTTAAATACTGTATCTAAAATAAATACTGTGTGGGAAGGGTTTATAAACACTTAAAACAATGAAAACTTACCAAACAATTACAATATGAATACTTAAATAAGTACTATCAGTCGATAAATTCCCCATCACGGATTTCACCTATCGCGGCCGGGTCTGGAACGTAACACCAGTGATAGGTGAGGGACTACTGTACAAAGCATACAAAACATTTGTGAGACCAATTCTAGAATACAGCTCACCTGTCTGGAACCCCCATTGCATATCAGACATTAATACAATAGAGAGATGCCAGAAATATTTCACAAGAAGAGTCCTTTGCTCCTTTGCTCGCAACAAAATACCTTATTCCACCAGGCTTGAAATACTGCAATTAGAAAATTTACAACTAGATCACCTCCAATCTGATCTAACTGTAGTTCATAAAATCATACACCAAAATGTCCTTCCTGTTAATGACTACTTCACTTTCAACCGCAGCAATACACGAGCACATAATAGATTCAAACTCAATGCAAACTGCTCTAAACTCAACTGCAGAAAATACGACTTCAGCAACAGAGTGATCCACGCCTGGAATGCACAACCTGACTCTGTGGTTTCTTCTCCAAACCCCAAAATCTTCAATCTTAGACTGTCTACAGTTGACCTCTCCCCATTTCTAAGAGAGGGCGGGCATAAGCGCACCATTGTGCCTACCGTCCCTGTCCTACTGTTATATTGTCCTCTTTTATCATTACTGTTTCCTTATGTTGTGTTTATACAAACTGCTATCCTATACAAAAAAAAATAAATACATAAATAAAAATAAATAAAACAATAAAAAAGATTGGACCGTCACCTGTCAGAAAAGGTGTAGGGCAGGGATGGCGAACATTTTTTTTCCTCGGGTGCTGAAAGAGCGTGCGCGAGTGCCCACACCCATAATTCCGTGCCTGGGGAGGATGAAAACTGCTTCCCCTGCCCCCTTTGGAGGCCAGAAACAGCCTGTTTCCCAACTTCTGGTGGGCCCAGTAGGCTCGTGTTTCACCCTCTCCAGGCTCCAAAGGCTTCCCTGGAGCTGGGGGAGGACAAGAATGTCCTTCCCCATCTCCCCAGAGCCTCTCTGGAAGCCAAAAACGCCCTCCCAAAGCCTCTGTGCAAGCCAAAAATCAGCTGGCCAGCACATACATGTACGTTGGAGCTGAACTAAGGCAATGGCTCGCGTCTCATCAGATATGGCTCTGTGTGCCACCTGTGGTACCCGTGCCATAGGTTCGCCATCATTGGTGTATGGTCTCCTCCTTTGGCAGGGAGTTGGACTAGATGACCTACAAGGTCCCTTCCAACTCTGTTAATCTGCATCTATCTGTATCTCCAATTCTTCAGTGGAGAAGAACAGTGTGCTGCGCATTAATGAGCCACATGCTTCTAAGTCTGTGGAGTCTTGCACTTGCTATTTATGAACATGCTGACTCCGTGGAACATTTAAATATAGGGCACATCCAGTGTGATACAAATGCCCTCCCCAGCTTCACACGGGTCAGAAAGGGGACTGAGGATCAAGTACTCCGAAAAGTTGCAAAATGCTTCTTGGTGAATCCAGTGGATTTCTTGACCCCATCGGATTATCTGAGGATACAGGCTGTTTCCAGTTGCCTTCTGAGTGACCTACATAACAGACCCAAACAAATTGAGTTGACTCAGACTCTCTCTCAGTGTAGGAGGTGGTATGGTTATTTTGATCTTCAGAAATTAATCTATGTCCACTTCCTGATTGAGAGAACTAAAAGAATTAGAAGAGAGAGGGGGGGGGAGGGAGGGAGGGAGAGAAAAAGAGGGAGAGAGAGAGAAAGAAAGAGAGAGAGAAAGAGAGAGGGAGAGAGAAAAAGAGAGAGGGAGAGAAAAAGAGGGAGAGGGGGAGAGAGAGAAAAAGAGAGAGAGAGAAAGATAGTGGGAGAGAGAAAGAGAGAGAGAGAGAAAGGCAGACATGCTTTAAAATGAGCTCGCTGAGTAGTAGTATATTACAAATACGTATCTGACAAAATAAATAAATAAAATAAATAAATAGGATGCACAGACATCCTTCTGTGAAGAATCTCCAGAGATTATTGATTTTTCTTAATTTCCTACTGTGAATTGAAGCTTCCCTTTAATGTATGAGACACACACAGAGAGAGAGAGTAGAAAAACAGGTTTTCTAAGTTCCTGGCATCATTATTAAATTGGGGTGAATTCAGCTGCACAGAAAATTGGCTGTCTCTTGCAGAAGGCATGCCAAGATTCACTTTTAAGAATTTCAGATAATCTTTTGCTGTTTTATAGAGAAGAGGGGGAGGGGCGGCAGTAGACTTCCATAATGTGATGGGTTTCAAACAAAGGAAATCAGGCATTAAGTCCATTTTTGCCCGTCAATACCATTCACATTTCTTGAATAGGCACCAACTGGAAACATTTGATATAATGATTGAGATACATTGCAAATAATGGAACCATGAAATCATGCTGTGCATCGCCCTGCAGAAATCGTTATATACACAACGATAAAAAGTGGTGTGTCGGATCAATTCCACACAGAGTCAAAAGGGTGAGTTTATGCCCATTGTTGGGAAGAAAATTGCTGAAATCTACTTAAGAATGGGCTGCAAAAATAAAAAAGTCCCAGACCAGTGATGGTGAACCTATGGCATGGGTACCACAGGTGGCATGTGAAGCCATATTTGCTGGCACGCGAGTCGTTGCGCTAGCTCAGCTCCAACGTGCATGTGTGTTGCCAACCAGCTGATTTTTTGCTCACACAGAGGCCCTGGGAGGGTGTTTTTGGCTTCCAGAGAGCCTCTGGGGGGATGAGGGGGTGTTTTGGAGCCTGGGAAGGGCGAAACACGAGCCTACTGGGCCCCATCAGAAGTTGGGAAACAGGCTGTTTCTGTTCTGTCGGGCTCTCTGGTAGAATCCTCCCAAAAGTTCACAGGTACAAATTTCAGACACACACACGTTTGAAAATTCAAAACAATGTTCTTTATACTGAAAATTCACTTAAACTAAGCCCTCTTTTGGGATAGCAAAGAGCACTCGTCTCCAAACAAACTGGTAATTTGTACAAGTCCCTTATCAGTCCTGTGATACTTAGCTTGCAGCTGTGAGGCAATTCACAGTCCTTCTTCTTCCACAAAGTGAAACACACTTTGCTCTGCTTTAGTTTCAAAGCGGGGAAAAATCAGCACACAAAAGGTCAAAGTCAGTAAAGCAGTCACGAAACACAACGATCAGATAATCCTCCACAATGGCCAAACCCACAGGCTGCTCTTTATAGCAGCCTCACTAATGACCACAGCCCCACCCAACCACAGGTGGCCTCATTTTCTTTGATAATAATCTCTCAGTTGTTGTTGCCTATGCATCGCTCTCCGCATGCGTGGCTGTATCATTAACTCTTGTTCTGAATCCAAGGAAGAGCTAGATAATTGATCTCGTTCTGAGCTGTCTGCCACACTCTCCTCCTCTCTGTCACTCATGTCTTCTTGGTCAGAGGAGCCTTCATCAGCAGATTCCACTGGGGGCAAAACAGGCCTGCAGCATGTGGATGTCTCCCCCACATCCACAGTCCTTGGGGCAGGAGCTGGGCCAGAGCTAACCACAACAGTTTCTGGTCTCTGGAGGGCCTCCGGAGGGGTAAGGGAAGCTATATTTGCCCACACGAGGCATTGAATTATGGGTGTGGACACTCATGCAGGTGTGACAGTTCACGCATATCGCTCTTTCAGCACCCAAAGAAAAAAAGGAATCGCCATCACTGTCCTAGACCAAACCTCAACAAAAATATCAATTGAAGTCAATATCATCAAACAGAGAAAGCAAATCCCATCCTTGGCATGATTAGGAAGGGACTTGAAAATAAGTCGGTAAGTGTTGTATTGCCTCTGTACAAATCGATGGTGAGACCACACTTGGAATCCTGTGTACAGTTCTGATCACCGCACCTCAAGAAGGATAGAATGGAACTGGAAAAGTTGCAAAAAGGGCAACAAATATGATAAAGGAAATGGAGCACCTCCCTTATGATACCAGGTTGCAACGCCTTGGTCTCTTCAGCCTTGAAAGACGGCGTTGAAGGGGTGACTTGATCGAAGTGTATAAAATCATGCATGGGATAGAAAAGGTGAATAGAGAAAAATTCTTCTCTCTATCACAATACTAGGACGAGGGGGCCCTCCCTAAAGCTCATAGGGAAGAAAGTGAGGACAAATCAAGGGAAATATTTCTTCACCCAGAGGGTCCTTGGTTTATGGAATTCACTTCCAGAAGAGGTCATGACAGCTGTCAGCCTAGATAGCTTCAAGGCAAGATTGGACAGATTCATGGATGTCAAGTGTATCATAGGTGCTTATTGAAAGGGATGTCCAAGGGATGTCCATGTTGGTTGAGGCAGGCAGGATTCCCTTGGGTACCATTTGTTGGGGGTCGAGGGAAAGGGAGAGATTTGCCTTCTCTTTCTGCTCAAAATCCCCATGGACAATTGGTGGGCCACTGTCTGATACAGAATGCCAGACTCGATGGGCTTTAGCCTGATTCAACAGGGTGCTTCTTATGTTCACTTGAAGAGTGATGACTTAGAGTTCCATTACATTTTACCAAAGAATCATGGAAGCCAATGAAACACCATCTTCATACCCTGCCGAGGAACTTCTCGAAAAAACAAGCCAGGTTGGCAGAAGCTGGTTTGAACTTCGCCCTCCTTCCAAAATGATTTGGCAAAAATTAGGTTTTTTGCATTCAGGAGGGACATATAAACCCAGATCATTTGCTTCTAACCTTTCCTCTTTCTTTTTAACAAGTGAATAGAGTACAGGTCCACAACCATAAAGAGCATTCAGGAAGGAAAGAAGGAAAGAAACAGATGAGTTTTTGCTTTATTGGAAGGTTTGGCAGAAACAATGATGGGAAAAAGGAGGGCTCAGCCATTTGTTAAATTCCCAGGACCAAAACAAAAAAACCAACAAATCTACCGTAACTTCTCAGTCTTTTGCCAATATTTAACTTTGCTTTCAAAAGCTGTTTGCAGAAGGCTGCGGGTTCATTAACAGTTCGTCACAGCCCAATTCTGAAAGTGAAGCCATCAACATAAACATTCTGCTTTAAAGCAAAAATAAATAGTGTTGGAAGCCAATACTTTAGATCAGGGGTTTCAAACTCAGAACCCAAACTCAGCAGATATTGATTGATTGATTGATTGATTTTTATTTATTTTATTTTCATTTATTTTTTATTTATTTATTTATTATAGATAAGAAAGTGAGGACAAAACAAGGGAAATATTTCTTCACCCAGAGGGTCGTTGATTTATGGAATTCACTTCCAGAAGAGGTCGTGACAGCTGTCATCCTGGATAGCTTCAAGGCAGGATTAGACTGATTCATGGACACCAAGTATATCAATGGTTATTGAAACAGATGTCCAAGTGCCGCCTCTATGTTGCTTGAGGCAGGCAGGATCCCCTTGAGTACCATTTGTTGAGGTTCAAGGGAAAGGGAGGGTTCTGCCTTCTCCTTCTGTTCAAGATCCCCATGGACAATTGGGGGGCCACTGTGTGACACAGAATGCTGGACTCGATGGGCTTTGGCCTGATTCAGCATGGCTCTTCTTATGTTCTTATGGAGGTGGAGGATATCCAGCTAATATCCCAGAGATATGAGCAGTACTTCAAATAACCATACCACGTACATTTAATGCATAAATATTATTTACATTAGGCAAATATTGTACTCTGTAACAATCCTAGTTATTTACAAATACAGCAATCAATATTCTCAATACATACATAATGCAAGTCTTACTCCATACATATACAGACCAACATTAGAACACATAGTTCTTACTACACGCAGTAGTCCTTACAATAGAATAGCCATATAGACACACCAGCATAGAATCAGAGAGATATCAGGGGGAGAGAGAGAGAGAGAAAGAGAGAAAGAGAGAGATAAGAGAAAGAGGGAGGGAGAGAGAGAGAGAAAGAGAGAGAGAAAAGAAAGAGGAAGGGAGAGAGAGAGAGAAAGAGAGAGAGAGAGATAAGAGAAAGAGGGAGGGAGAGAGAGAAAGAGAGAAAGAGAGAGAGAAAAGAAAGAGGGAGAGAGCGAGAGAAAGAGAGAAAGAGAGAGAGAAAAGAAAGAGGGAGGGAGAGAGAGAGATAAGAGAAAGAGGGAGGGAGAGAGAGAGAAAGAGAATGAGAGAGAAAAGAAAGAGGGAGGGAAGGAGGGAGGGGGAGAGAAAGAGAGAGAGATAAGAGAAAGAGGGAGGGAGAGAGAGAGAGAAACAGAGAAAGAGAGAGAGAAGAGAAAGTGGGAGGGAGGGAGGGAGGGAGAGAGAGAGTGGGATGCTTCTGACTCCCTTTTATAGCTGATTGCAACACCATCTCTTAAAGCAGTAATGTGCTAATTCCTTTAACCATACATTGCTGGTTTAAGTTATATATTATAAAACCCAACTAGTTACACACACTACAACACACATGACCACGGGGATGCTGCAATACTCACAAGTATGAGGACCGGTCCTAAAGCACTTTTTTCCCCCCGGCACTGCTGTAACTTTGAATGGTCACTAAACAAATGGTTTTAAGTCAAGAAATGGCTGTAGTTAGTTTGGTAACGTGGTGTGCAAACATGGAATCGAATGAGCTGACTTTGGCTGCATGAAGAGTGAGGGAGTGGACTGGGAGAAGCATCTTGGGCTCCGAAAACGCAGCCAAAATGCAATTTTAACTCAGCAAGACACGGCAATACACTTCTCAGATGAGTGAGGAAATTTTCTCACGTTGTAGCGGTTTTTCCCCCTGCTCAGTTTGCTTCTGATAAAGTACCCGGACTGGTTTTGAGCAGCGACGGAGTATAATTAAAATAAATCACCTTAGAATTGCCATCTCGAAGAAAGGAGGCGAAAGGTTACGAGTAACTTGATGAGTCACTCGCCTTGCTGAATGAAGTTGCAAAGGTAAATAGAAACCAAGCAAAGCAGCATCAGGGGGAAGAAAATAGAGCATCTTATTTTTATTCTGAGCTTTTAAACTGAAAGAAGAATCTGTGACACAACCTGATAGAAAATAAGGAAGGAAAAGAAGAAGAAGAAATTATAAAAATGAGCAAAAACTGCATGGAAAGAAAAAAAAAGTTAAAGGAAATTAAGAAAGGATAAAAGTTTAAGGAAGATGTTTCTGATAGTCTACACAGAAGATATAAAAGCAAAACCATTTCAACTTCTCTCTAAAGTTACATCGGATTGCTTTTCTTTCTAGAATCTATCCTGTCTAATCAAAACCACAAATCTTTTTTTTTTCATTTTCATGCAAAAAACTTTCCACGCAGCACGAAATAAATGAACGTCTTTTCTCTAATTAGAGAAGTTAATTAATTCATTTCACCAAATCTTTCAGCAACTGTTCTTCGATGGTGGGTAGTGTTAAATCGTTGCATATGTTGCATTAATTAATTTGGCTTCATGCTGTCCACTGCCAACATTTTTAGACACAATAAACATACCGGTCTTTCCACGTCTCCCTCCGTAGTGACAGTGAAGCCAAGCGCTACGTAGGCTATCCACGGTTGACCTCTCCAGATTCCTAAGAGGTCAGTAAGTGCACAAGCGTGCCTCCCCTCCCCTGTCCTATTGTCTCTTCTATAACTTATCTTTTTCTTCTGTCACTATATCTCTATCTCTTCTTTTGCTACTCTTCCTATGTTTTATATTATTCCTACATCTTCCCCTCTATTCCTCCATTGATTGATGTACTATGTATAGTCTGGAGGACAGAAGGAAAAGGGGGGACATGATCGAAACATTTAAATATATCAAAGGGTTAAATAAGGTTCAGGAGGGAAGTGTTTCTAATAGGAAAGTGAACACAAGAACAAGGGGACACAATCTGAAGTTAGTTGGGGGAAAGATCAAAAGCAACATGAGAAAATATTATTTTACTGAAAGATTAGTAGATCCTTGGAACAAACTTCCAGCAGACGTGGTTGGTAAATCCACATTAACTGAATTTAAACATGCCTGGGATAAACATATATCCATTGTAAGATAAAATACAGGAAATAGTATAAGGGCAGACTAGATGGACCATGAGGTCTTTTTCTGCCGTCAGTCTTCTATGTTTCTAAGTTTCTAAGTTTCTATGTATTAACCTCATTGTGTATTGGACAAAATAAATAAATGAAATAAATAAAATAATGTGTGTCTTAAGGGTTTTTTATATGCACTCCATATCTCTTACTCTGTGCTGTGTACAAACTTCCCCCCCCAATTCCCTGCAGCAAAAAAAGCACATAATAATAATAATAATAATAATAATAATAATAATAATAATTTATTAGATTTGTATGCCGCCCCTCTCCGAAGACTCGGGGCGGCTCACAACAACAATAATAACAATGTTACAATGGAAAACAAATCTAATATTAAAAAACAGTTAAAAAAACATTCCCTGGGGTCAGGGGTTCCCCCACCCGGTATCACTCGGTGCCACCCCTCAAGGGCCCCCGCCCCACTATTTGAGAAACACTGTACTAGTCAGTCCTGGCCGATGGTGGCTACTTTCCAAACGAAGTCCACCAAAATTAGTTCTGCTCCGCTTTTTCTTTCGAAACGTGAGAAACACACCGGGACTTGGATTGACAGCTGTTGCACAACTACAGTATGAAGCAGGATTCTGGACCTCCCAGCTCCTGTGAGGTGAGCTGGTGTTCTGGATTCATGGAATCCACCAAGGTCAGGTTACAACAGCAGCCTGCCTGTGATGGAAAAATAAATTGCTTCTGTCAAGTAGGAACCTTGATATGTCAATTGGGTTCCTCCTATGCCACCCTCTAATAGTGTTAGTCATCCACTACCTAATTCATTAATTAATGTGCAGGCCCAGTCATCCATCCAGCATCCCAACAGGGTATTGGCAGTCAAGAGTTAGAGCCTCGGTGGTGCAGTGGTTAGAGTGCAGTAGTGCAAGCTACTTCTGCTGATCATCGGCTGCCAGCAGTTTGTCAGATCGAATCCCAGTAGGCTCAAGGTTGACTCAGCCTTCCATCCTTCCACAGTTGGTAAAATGGGGTCCCAGATTGTTGGGGGCAAATAGGCTGACTCTGTAAATTCCTTAGAGAGGGCTGTAAAGCACTGTGAAGCAGTATATAAGTCTGAATGCTAAATGCTAGAGTTAGTTAGAGTTAGATTAGATTATTAGAGTTGGAAGGGACCTTGGAGGTCATCTCAAATAAATATTTTATTTCATATTCATTCCATTCTTCTACTCTACTCTTCTCTACTCTACTCTACTCTACTCTACTCTAATTCTATTCTATTCTATTCTATATTTTATTCAATTCTATTCTCTATTCTATTCTCTATTCTATTCTATTCTCTATTCTATTCTATTCTCTATTCTATTCCATTCTATTCTCTATTCTATTCTCTATTCTATTCTATTCTCTATTCTATTCTATTCTCTATTCTATTCTATTCTATTCTATTATATTCTGTTCTATATTCTATTCTATATTCTATTCTATATTCCATTCCATTCCATTCTATTCTCTATTCTATTCTATTCTATTCTATATTCTATTCCATTCTATTCTAAATCACCACTTAATTAACAGTTGACTAGAAGACCTCTGAGGTCCCTTCCGGTCTTAGGATTCTACATTTCATACATCAATACTGAAGTCACCATATACCTCCCTTCTAAAGGACGCTCACTAGGCCTTTGAACAGTCATAGCTTCCGATGGCCCATGTAATGGTTTATTTCTGGAATTTCCTTTGAGGTCACCTCATTACGTCCACAGCGTTTTCTCCCCAAAGGAAGGCTAGATGGTCGAATTTCTCTGCCTCCAGCCAGGCTTAGTTCCGCAGAGGAGGAAAATATGGGCATGCCTTTGTCATTTTTCTCCCTTCCGGGGACCGATCTGTTATCTGTCATTTGTGTCTAAAAGGCACCGGCCAAGCAGTGACCAGGGCCCTCATCTTTCCTGACGTAGCCGGGGATCAGGGTAGCAATGACACTCCAAGCAATACCAGGAAGAAGAAAAGAGATTTCCTTCAGCATTTTTATGGCTGCCATTATTTTCGTACGAGGGGGAAACTTTCACAGTTTTGGAAAACGCAACCTGTCAGGCAGAGCAGCGGTGATGTAAGAGGATCTTCCCTGTATCTCTGTGGATGGCCAGCCCGGAGATATTCCTCTTAAAGATGTCATCTATTTTTCTAGGATGCTGACCAACAAAAAAGGTGGGGGGAGAGAGGGAAATAGGCCTGAGGCCGATTATAGGGAGCCAAGATTGTCTTGTGCACCGTGATATCACAGCACAAAAGATGTAACTTGACGTGATATAGTGTGAAAGCACCTATGAAAATTGGAACTTGGATACAAAGCGATATAAACCATGTAATTTATAAAATGTAGCTTACAATAAAGTTACAAAACGAAATAGAATAAAATATAGATAGGCTGTAAGGAACAAGGCTCACAGAATAGCTGGCATATATGTTAAGTGCTAGATGCATAATAATAATAATAATAATAATAATAATAATAATAATAATAATAATAATAATTATTATTATTAATTAGATTTGTATGCCACCCCTCTCTGAAAACTCGGGGCAGCTTACAACAATCATAAACAATGTACAAATCCAATGTTTAAAACATTATTTAAAAACCCTTGTAATAAAATAATCACATAACCCAATCAAACCATACATAAACCAAGTAGTTTGGGGAGGTGTCAATTTTCCCATGCCTGGCGGCACAAGTGAGTTTTCAACAACTTACGAAAGGCAAGGAGGGTGGGGGCAGTTCTGATCTCTGGGGGGAGGTGGTTCCAGAGGGCTGGGGCTGCCACAGAGAAGGCTCTTCCCCTGGGCCCCACCAGACCGCATTGCTTAGTCAACGGGACCCGGAGAAGGCCAACTCTGTGGGACCTAATCGGCCACTGGGATTCGTGTGGCAGAAGATGGTCCCGGAGGTATTATGTTCTGATACCAAAGTAACCTAAATATTATAAAGCTGTATGCTCTTATGCGTTATGTTTTTGTTTGTATGTTTTTTGTCTTTGTTTTTTTAAATGTAAATATTCAATAAAGATATTTTAAAAAAAGGAAATTGCAACTTTATTTATTTATTATTATTTTAAAAAAAATAATTTTAATTTGGTTTATATACATATTAAAAACAGACATTTTCTAAATCAATACATTATTGCACTTAATCATTGTTTGTCTACGTTTGGTGACAGACACATGAAAGAAAAGAAAAAAAGGGGGGGGGGGTGAACCAGAAAAGGCAAAGAAAAGCATAGATATAACATAAACAAACTATACATAACCCTCTCCTTATTTGTTTTTTGTTTGTTTGTTTGTTTTGTCAAGTAGGTATTGGTAGTATACAGAGATATAGCAATGTTTATATTCATGATACTAGTAAGAAAGAAACATGAGAAACTATGTAAGTATGAATAATATATGCAAATATACTGTAAATATAAACAACAATGGTAGATTATAGAATGGATATAATATAAGAGATCGGTATTGATTTGGGTAAAATGACTGTGATGTTTTTAAAAATGAAAAAATGATTAAATAAAGCTTTTAAAAAAGATGTAACTTGGATTCTTCAGTCAGACCTGATGTTGCAGAACATAAACGCATCATTGGACCAGTGGACTGAGGATGCGCTGTTATCATTTTGACTGTGGGTATTGTACAGATGTGTGTATATATATATATATATATATATATATATATATATATATATATATGTAAATATGTATGTATGTATGTATGTATGTATGTATGTATGTATGTATGTATATGTTTTCGTACATTTTCACGGGTATATGTATGCAGATTGTTCTGAGTTCGGGTTTTGCCCTGTGTAATATTTTGCATGTATATATATATACATGCATATATATATATATATATGCCACATGTTTTTTGGCTGAATTTGAAAATTAAGGGAGACTAGGATAGATCTATTTCGGCCTTATTTTGGCCTCATCAGCTAGCCATACCCTTACTGGGACTTGAACATGCAACCTTTGCCTTGTAAGGCAGAGAATTATCCTCTAGGCTACAGTATCCAATCCCTTCAGCTCTGCACCAGGGAAGAGTTACATATTTTTGTGTCGAATCACCCTGGTGTATTGAAGGAACATCACAGCTCCTTCTTTGCCTCTCGGCCCAACCCAGGGCCATTTCCAAGGCAATTAATTTTATGGATAGCCGACAATTCTATCTGTATGTGTCACATGTTTTTTTTCTGAATTTGAAAATTAAGGGAGACTAGGATAGATCTTTTTCGGCCTTATTTTGGCCTCATCAGCTAGCCATACCTTCTCTATATATATTTTAAAAAAGAGATTAACAGAGTTGGAAGAGACCTTGTAGGTCATCTAGTCCACCCCCCCCCCCCTGGAAATTCAGCTTCTGTTCATGTTCAGAAATTCCCATGGTACCTACCTACCTATCTACCTACATCTATCTACATCTATCTATATCTATCTATCTATCTATCCATCCATCCATCCATCCATCCATCCATCTATCTGTACCATAGCTTTGTTCACCTGAGCACAAAGGCTTGGGACAACTGTGAAATGGTCATTTGACCCACAAAGGGGTCACGACCCACAGATTGAGAACTGCTGATCTAAGCCATGGTTTCTTTAAGTTTAGGTTTATATAAATAATAAGTTGATTTCACTAGCTATGCATATCTGTAAATCACAAATGTGTGACTTAACCTGAAACAACAATGACCAAATTCATACAACTGCCTAAGTATGTTGTATGAATGATGCTCCAAGTTTCACCTATTGTGTAAACCCACAGTTTAAGCGTGGTTTCTTAAACAAACCACAACCGTCTGGCTTTGCGTCACATACCAAAACATCATTCCAAATCTCTTAACCGACTGTGGCTGAACTGATTCCCCACAGCGAACTAAGCCATATTAGCAGAAGGTGTGACCTTGGACACAAGAAAAAGAAGATACTGTGCAAACCCAAGTGAGAATTGATGTCCTTTTAGGTTTGCCAAGGAAATCAGTGTTAGGTGATTTCCCAACAAAGTGTGGTGAGGTGTGGCTAAAGAAGAATTCTCCAGATATATCAGCAATTATTCATATGGCAAGAGTGTCATGGAGTGTGAATCCTTCGTCTCGACCAGCGTTTTCTTAGAGTTCACCACAGGTCAGAATTCGAGGTCATCTCTCGGTGATGACCTCAAAAAAGAAAAAGCAGAGAAGAATATTCTGTGTGGTTCAAATAAATCCTGGTGAGCTTGGGATTTCTTTTCTTCAAGACTGGGCCTCAGTGGAAGAAACTCATGACAGGCCTCAACAGAAGAAACTCAAGGTAAGGCCTCAACAGAAGAAACTCAAGACAGGGCCTCAACAGAAGAAACTCAAAACAGGCCTCAACAGAAGAAACTCAAGACAGAACCTCAACAGAAGAAACTCAAGACAGAACCTCAACAGAAGAAACTCAAGACAGAACCTCAACAGAAGAAACTCAAGACAGAACCTCAACAGAAGAAACTCACGACAGAACCTCAACTGAAGAAACTCAAGACAGAACCTCAACAGAAGAAACTCACGACAGAACCTCAACTGAAGAAACTCAAGACAGAACCTCAACAGAAGAAACTCAAAACAGGCCTCAACGGAAGAAACTCAAGACAGAACCTCAACAGAAGAAACTCAAGACAGAACCTCAACAGAAGAAACTCACGACAGAACCTCAACTGAAGAAACTCAAGACAGAACCTCAACAGAAGAAACTCAAAACAGGCCTCAACGGAAGAAACTCAAGACAGAACCTCAACAGAAGAAACTCAAGACAGAACCTCAACAGAAGAAACTCAAGACAGAACCTCAACAGAAGAAACTCAAGACAGAACCTCAACAGAAGAAACTCAAGACAGAACCTCAACAAAAGAAACTCAAGACAGAACCTCAACAGAAGAAATTCTTGACAGAACCTCAACAGAAGAAACTCACAACAGGCCTCAACAGAAGAAACTCAAAACAGGGCCTCAACAGCAGAAACTCATGACAGAACCTCAACAGAAGAAACTTAATCTGTGTCAGACTCAGGCAACCAGATGTGCCCCTGTAGGGTTCAAGTTGACTATATACATACTTATATACATACATATGTAGAGAGACCACTCCTTGTCCTGGTCACAAAGCCATTTCTGCGAATCACCTCTTCGTCATCCTCAAAATGTCTTCCGTGACTAACCGTACTTCTGTCGACTGCAGATTCTCCATAAACTGTACACACACATTTGTGAATGTTCCCAACAGTTTCTTTCTCGGCAGTGAGAAATTCAATGACGACACGCTGCTTGTAACGTACATCACTTACAGATGCCACTTGAAAACACTGCTGCTGCTACGCTATCTGTCTGAAGAAACACAAAATTGGCATATACATTCCCAACAATTCAAATAATGTATATCTAAAGTTTTGCATTCGTATCATTACTGTGGGCTGAGAAAAAATACGTGGTGCTTTGCTTTCTGGGCGACTCTCATATCTCATAAGGTTCTACATGCAGTACAATTAGGGATAATAATAAAAAACTCCCAAGGACATGGTAGTGGGACTTGCACACTACAAGGATCTGAGGCAAATAAGAGTTGTGCCAGAGGTTCAAGATACTGGACAGGTGTCACCAGTAGAGCCAAAGAGTGTCTCTCCCACAAACAGTAAGAAGATACATAAGCTAAGGTTCCCCCCACACATGTGCTAATTGTTCCCAACCCTAGGGGGCAGTGCTCATCTCCGTTTCTTCAGCGCTGAAGAGCCAGGCGCTGTCTGATGACAATTCCATGGTCAGGTGGCCAGCAGGACTAAATGCTGAAGGCTCACGGGACGCTGTTACCTTCCCACCAAGGTGGTGCCTATTTTTCTACTTGCGTTTTAACGTGCTTTCAAACTGCTAGGTTGTTCAATCCATTACGTAGCACTAGGGATTAGAACCGCCGAACTGCCAATCTTTTTGATCAACGAGCTCAGTGTGTCAGCAATAGAAATAACATCCGAGAAATAAATCAGAGTCCAAAGTTTGGCCTCCTTCCAAGTTCCAATTTATTGGCAGAGCCATGTTGGTTACGAACCGTAGTCAACAATGCTTATATACTAGGAAGAGAGAAACATAAGGACAGGGGACGGAAGGCACACTGGTGCACTTATGCATGCCCCTTATTGACCTCTTAGGAATCGGAAGAGGTCAACAGTGGATAGTATAAGGGAAAAGTTTTGGGGGTTAGGTGATGATACCACAGAGTCAGGTAGTAGTGAGTTTAATGCATTAACTACTCGGTTACTAAAGTCTTATTTCCTGCAGTCGAGTTTGGAGCAATTTACTTCAAGTTTGTATCTGTTGTGTGCTCGTGAGTTGTTGTGGTTGAAGCTGAAGTAGTCATTGAAAGGAAGGACATTGCAGCAGGTGATTTTATGGGCTGTGCTTAGGTCGTGTTTAAGGCGACGAAGCTCCAAGCTTTCTAAACCTAGGATTGTAAGTCTAGTTGCGTAGGGTATTCTGTTGCGAGTGGAGGAGTGGAGGGCTCTTCTAGTAAAGTATCTCTGTATATATGTATGTATATACGTATGTATGTAGTCAGTTTGAACCCTATACCTGCACATCTGGTTACCTGAGCCTGACACAGATTCATTGATTGAGTGAGTGAATGAGTAATGTATGGAAACATGCTGAAAGGGAGATCTAGTTTGCATAAGAAGGCTACCACTTGAAGAAAGATTTAGCAACTGGTTTTTTTTTAATAAGGTGGGATGGAAGCCAGCTTAGTCTTTGCTGCAGGAGAGAAATGTTAAGGAGGATGAAATCTACTCCGCCTCCAGTTTTTCCATGTCATAATTGCTACACCCAGATGGTTTTTCTGAAGAATCCTCAATCCGTAGCATAGCAGAAGAAACTCCAACCCAGGCCTTGGTTTGTAGCATAGCAGAAGAAAGTCCATGCTGACGACCCATCTGGTATGGGATGCTCAATGGCTAAAACGCTGCGTCAGGACGAAGCCGTGGTTTTAGTTAGAGATTTTGGCCAGCCACAGGTAGAAAAGTGCCGTGGGGATTGGGGAGGGGTGGTTGCATGAGATGGAAAGATGCTAGCCTGCACAGAAGGGGAGGATCATGGACCTTGAGAGAATCAGGGTGGTCCATCGAAGTAATAGGTTGCTGTCCCACAGGGGGAGAGGTGCAATGGAGGTAGTAAGTTTATGCACTATTTATGGAATACTTAGTAGTTTCTTAATACTTCTCTAGTATATTAGTATGATCCTTAATTCCTTTTAAAATAGGAAATACAACGTTTTAAATCATTTCAATCATTATCTAGAACTGAACTTTTATAGCAATTCAAGAAAATGGAGCTACTTGCCTAACCTGTTATCATACTGATCCTTGTGGGTTCAGGACAAAAGCCTTAAAATGTGACCAATAATGCTGTCTACCGTTTGTCCTTTTTGTGGCTATTCAAATCATGGCACTTCATCAACTGAAACAGAGTCCAAGCACCTATTTGAAAACTGGTCGGTAAGCCACTCCCACCCAGTCACATGACCTTTAAGCCACCACCCCTGGTCATATGATTGTCAAGCCACTCCCACCTGGTCACATGACCATCAAGCCACACCCACAAAATAAGCCATGCCCACAGTATGGCAGTAAAGAATTTGGAAGCCCATCACTGTTTTTCCCCCAGAGGAGTCCCAGTTGGGGGCTCCTTTTGCACGCCTGTGAAGTTGCCCATCAAAGTGGTACCCATTAATACAGTGTTTTTCAACCATTGTGCCGCGGCACACTAGTGTGCCGTGAGACATGGTCAGGTATGCCGTGAAGCTCAGAGAGAGAAAGAAAGCAAGAGAGAGAGAGAAAGAAAGCAAGAGAGAAAGAAAGCAAGAGAGAGAGAGAAAGAAAGCAAGAGAGAGAAAGCAAGAGAAAAAGAAAGAGAACAAGAGAAAAAAAGCAAGAGAGAGAGAGAGAGAAAGAAAGTAATAGAAGAGAGAAAGAGAGGGAGGGAAGGAGAGAGAGAGAAAGACATAGCGGGAGATAGGGAGGGAGAGAGAAAGAGAGAAAAAAAGAGAGGAAGGAAGAGAAAGAAAGAGGGACGGAGAGAGAAAGAAGGAAGGGCGAGAAAGAGGGAGGGAGAGAGAAATAGAGTGAAAGGGAGGAAGAGAGAGAGAATTTTTTTGTCCAAACTTTTTTTAGCCCTCCCCCTCCCCCCGTTCAATGTGCCCCAGGGTTTCGTAAATGTAAAAAATGTGCCGCGGCTCAAAAAAGGTTGAAAATCACTGCATTAATATACTTGTGGTTGCCTGCTTCCAAACTGCTGGGTTGATATATCTGGTGTATACACCCTGGTGCATGGATGAATTAATTATCTCATGTTCAGAACTGAACATTGCATTAGATAAGATGGGAGAACGGGAATCCAGCAATAGATTTCTGAATTTTCCAGAATGAGGGATTAAAGGTAATCTTCTGGGAAGCCACAAGATGTTGACCTAGATACCTTTTCTTTCTCAATTTAAGCAAATAATGTCCTTACTTCAAGATAGAAGGCTTTGGGAAATGTCCTGGTTGAAATTTTGGAACTGAGTTATCTTGCCTGTAGAACATCTGGTAGGGAATTTTTAAAAAGTGGGGGTGCTTCAAAAAATGCTCCCACAGAAGAAGTGAACCTCAACTTAATTCATCTCCCTACTGGTGCATCGCAACCACACCAAAGGGAAATTGTAAGTGTGAGTCAAGTTGTAGGAAGTAAGACAGCAATTCATTCTTATGTTGTTACCCATTCACCAGCATCCACATTTAATCAGGTTTGAGATAGAATGGTAGAATAACAGAGTTGGAAGGGACCTTGGAGGTCTTCTAGTCCAACCCTACACCTTAGGCAGGAAACCCTACACCACTTCAGAAAAATGGTTATCCAATCTCATCTTAAAAACTTCCAGTGTTGGAGCATTCACAACTTCTGGAGGCAAGTCGTTCCACTGATTAATTGAGTAATTTAATCCACTTTAATCCTATCAATTAAAACTTCCATACGAGAAGGCAGCTAAGGAGGGTTCCTTGTCTTGTGAAGTCGTTTTAGACCAAGGGTCCCCAATCTTGGCAACTTTAAGACTTGTAGCCTTCAACTCAACAGCATAGCTGGCTGGAGAATTCTGAGAGTTGAAGTCCACCAGTCTTAGAGCTGCCAAGTTTGAAGACTTCTTTTTAGACTGTGCATTTGGGATAAACGTATGCCTGTTGATTATACTACGTACACATAATAAACAAGTCTTGGAACAGTGACAATAATGCATGAATAGTTTAAAGGATTTCCTTTAGTCTCTTGAAGTCTAGATGCAGGGTTTCAAAACCGTTCATATTCACACTTGCAGATTTATGCTCCTGAAAACATTTTTAGTGGATAGCAATACATTGATGGGAAAGTTCATTTGGTTATACAAATGCTTTCAAGATTTCATAACCTCAAAGACAACGCCTTCACCTTAAAATACACCTACTGTATTTTACAAGTATTGTTTGTCCACAACTACTGTATTTTTCAAGTATAAGACCCACCGTTTTCCTCCCTAAAAGAGGCTGATAATTTGGGTGTGTTTTATAGCCCCAACTAGTTGCTAACAATCTCCCTAGCTCTTACCTTGCAGGCTCTTTCATTGTTTCTCTCTGTGAAGAATGTTTTCCAAGCCCTAAGTCTTTGCAGGGTTTTTTATTGCTCTAACTTGCTCCAAATGTTTCTTTCCAGCCCAAACCAGATGCTAACGATGTTCTCAGCTCTTACCAGCTTGCAAGCTCTTTCATTGTTACTTTCTGCAAATAATGTTTTCCAAGCCCTAAGTCTTTGCAGGGTTTTTTCCGCTGCTCTACTTGCTCCTAATGTTTCTTTCCAGGTGATAATGATGTTCCCAGCTCTTACTGGCTTGCAAGCTCTTTCATTGTTACTCTCTCCGAATAAAGTTTTTTTTAAGCCCTAACCAGGGGATAAAATAATGTGCTGAAGCTGTGAAGTGTGAGATTACCGGAGCACAAGCTACATAGTCACTAGGAGGAGAGGAATGAAGGAAGGAGGGAAGGAAGGAAAGAAAGAAAGAAGAAAATAAGGAAGGAAAGAAAAGATAGCAGTAAAAAAAAGGTGCAAAAATCACTTTCGAATACCACAAAAATAGCCACTGAAACTTTTAAAGAATAGTCAAAGATTAGCAACTTTTAAAATGTCCATTTCCTCTTGAGACAATACCTTCTTATAGGAATCATTGGTTATCTTCTTATCCAAAGTCTGTTCCAGGAAGTATGGCTATATGTAGATATAATCAGACATTTTACACAATGCAAATGAGCAAAACTACTAATTAAACAAATTCAAGATGCCAAATATTTCTTAAAACAATCTCTTGTGGTTAGAGAAAGAGGGGAAAAATGACTTGGAATCCTATTTCCGGATGGCATCCTCTATTCCAGGTTTCGGCAACCTTAAAACCTCGAAGAGCCATTTCAACCCATTTCCCACAGAAAAGAAAACAGCGGGAACCACAAAACCTTTCCTGTGCCTGACTATTTTCTGAGCAGTGCAGAACTAGCACATGCAGTTAAAACATTATGTTTTCTTCTGAAATGTTTCTTTTCTCAGATTTATCTAAGGTTGGCCTACCAGGGGTCAAAAAGCTCAATAAATTGCATGCCTGGGGGTATCACACATTGGTGGTTGTGATGCATATTTTGAGTGACAGGGAGTCGCAGCAGATGGATGAAAGAGCCACATGTGGCTCCAGAGCCATGAGTTGCTGACCCCTGCCTTATTCCAATACCAAAATTTACAGGTTTTTTTAAAAAGTTACCTTATACTTTTGTTAACAGTATGTGTGTGTGTGTATCTGTATCTATGTCTATATATCTCTATCTCTATATCTAGATCATCTATATTAGCTATATCTATAGTATTATCTCACATCTATCTATCTATCTATCTATCTGTCTGTCTGTCTGTCTGTCTGTCTGTCTGTCTATCCATCCATCCTTCCTTCCTTCCTTCCATCCATCCATTATCTATTTATTATCTATCTATTTATCATCTATCTATCTGTCTGTCTGTCTGTCTGTCTGTCTATCTGTCTCTGTCTATCTGTCTCTGTCTATCTGTCTCTGTCTATCTGTCTATCCATCCATCCATTATCTATTATCTATTTATTATCTATCTATTTATCATCTATCTATCTATCTATCTATCTATCTATCTATCTATCTATCTATCTATCTATCTATCTATCTATCTACCTACCTACCTACCTACCTACTTACCTACCTACCTACCTACCTATCTATCTATCCTATGTATCATCTCTCTTTCTCTCTCTCTCTTGCGCTTTCTCTCGGTCATCTATTTGTCATATAAAACACAGCTTTCTTCCCTAAAAGAGCCTGAAAATTTGGGTGCATCTAATACTCTGAATGTAACTTTTACTAAGCTTTTTTTTTTTTAGCCCTCACAAGGTGCTAACACGACCTTCTATGCTTTGTGAACTAAGGGATCTTCCCTTTGCCTGCTTCTTTCATTGCTGATCTTTCCGACGATCAGCTGAGCTTCTGTGCTTTGCTAGCAAGCAATCTTCTACCTTTTTTCCAGCCGTTCCTCGTTGTTTTTCTCTGAAGAGGAAAAGAAGTGAAGTGTTTTAGAAGCTGGTTTTTAACCTCAACCAGGGGATAAAAAGCAAGCATGTGGACCCAAAACCAGCAGAATAATGTACTGAAGCTGACCAGACTATAAGACTAGTCAGATTATTTTTTCCCTATTTTCCTCCCCCAAAACTAAGGTGCATCTGGCAGCCCAAAAATACAGCAAGTAATTATTCTATTCTATTCTATTCTATTCTATTCTATTCTTCATTCCAATTTCTATTCTATTCTATTCTATTCTCAATAAAGATTCTACCCTAACCTATCCTCCCCTCCCCTCCTTTCCCCTCCCCTCCTCTACTCTACTCTATTCCATATCACATTTTTCAGTGCCATTGTAACTTTGAATGGTCACTAAGTAAACTCTTGTAATATTAAGGATTCCCTGTACAGTGCTCTAGATGGGAGCTGTTCCCGTTGAAGAGTGCTTGTTGTGAAGAGCTCAAATAGCAAACCATCTGGTTTTGCCAGCCTTACGCTGTAAAAAAATTACAAAGTAAGAGATCTAGCCGTTCTGAGGAATGACAATTGAAATGAGATCCTCAGAACCCAGGTTACCTCACGGCCATAGCAGCTTTCCCATTTTATGAGGTAAAAAAATTCAAGCCCTTGGCAACTGACTCACACTTATGATGTTGCGTTGTCCCGGGATGATACAATCCCATTTTTGGTGACCTCCTGATGAGCAAAGTCAATGGGAAAACCAGATTCACTTAATGACCGGGTTACCAATTTAAGAACTGCAGCGATTCGCTTAATAACAGTGAGTTGTTAAAATGAGGCAAAAACCGACTGAATAAATGTCCTATTCAGCAACATAAATGTTGGGCTCAACTGTGGTCTTAAGTGAAGGACTTATACTTATGACCATTGCATTGTCATAAGTGGGGTCACACCATCCCCTTTTTGGTAACCTTCTGCCAAGCAAAGTAAACGGGGGGAAATCCAGATTCACTTAACAACCGGGTTACTAACTGAACAACTGCATTGATTCACTTTAAAAATGGAGGCAAGGAAGGTTCATAACATGGGGCCAAATCTCACTAAACAACTCTCTCGTTTAGCAATGGAAGTCCCAGTTGTAAGTCGAGAGCTATCTGTAGAGGTAAAATCCCTTTCTGAAGTGGTGCCGGTTTGCAGATAGAATAGAATTGAACAACAATAGAATAGAGTAGAGTAGGGTAGAATAGAATAACAATAGAATAGAATGGAATGGAATGGAATGGAGTGAAGTAGAGTAGAATAACAATAGAATGGAATGGAGTGGAGTGGAGTGGAGTGGAGTAGAGTAGAGTAGAGTAGAGTAGAGTAGAATAACAATAGAATAGAATAGAGTGGAGTGGAGAGGATTGGAATGGAACGGAACGGAACAGAATAGAATAACAATAGAATAGAATAGAGTGGAGTAGAGTAGAGTAGAGTAGAAGAGAAGAGTGTGTGTGAGTGTGTGTGTATGTGTGTGTGTATCAAAATTTACACTTCTATTTACTCTATCTACTCAGCCGCTGACCCATCCACTTATGTGCATCTTTCTAGTGTAACATGCTCAAGTACTAAAGGAAGAGACAGATAATGTTAACAGAATTAATGAATGGAAATTAATCAAGGAGAACCAATTAAGAGCTAAGGAGAAATTTCTTGATAGTCAAAATCATTAATTAATGGAATGACCTGCCTTCAGAACCTGAGCGGGTGCTTCATCAAAGAATAGAACAGAATAGAATAGAATAACAATAGAACAGAACAGAACAGAATAGAATAACAGAGTTGGAAAGGACCTTGGAGGTCTTCTAGTCCAACCCCCTGCTTAGGCAGGAAACCCTACACACCACTTCAAACAAATGATTATCCAACATCTGCTTAAAAACTTCCAGTGTTGGAGCATTCACAAGTTCTGGAGGCAAGCTGTTCCATGGATTAATTGTTCTCACTGTCAGGAAATTTCTCCTTAGTTCTCTTCCATATGTATTGTATATTGGACAAAGAATAAAATAAAAATAAATAAAAATAAAAAATAAAAATAAAAATAAATTAAAAAAAGTTGCTTCCCTCCTTGTTTAGTTTCCATTCATTGCTTCTTGTTTTACCCTCAGGTGCTTTGGAGAATAACTTAACTCCCTCTTCTTTGTGCTGCTTTCTTGTGCTGCTGTCCTGTCCGATATGCTATTATGTCAGGTCAGCCTTTCCCTTCCTGGCCTTGCTCTTTTTTCCTGATCAGAAAAAAACCCTCAGGTCTAAAAATTGGATCTGAGAGTCAGGAAGAAAAGGTGAAGGAAACTCAATGCTTTTATGGAGCCCGGAGAAGGGAACAAAGTTTGCAAAGTATAATTAGCAGCTTTGACCTGGGACGTTGCCTGTCATTGTGGTATGCTTCCACCTACTGTTGACTAAAGTCAGGAATGAGTTGAAGAAGGCAAGGAGGCGTGGCTTAGCTTACCTTCATAAAAAGGCCAACAGGTAACAGATGCTTCGCACAGGGAGGTGAACCTGCCTCATCTAAAGGATGCCTAAATTTGAAGAGGGCTGCAGCTCACCTTGGATCACCTACTAGGAGGTTACAACGTCTGGAGAACTCTTCTGTCCCAACTTCTAGGTTCTAGCTGATTTAGTGACCTTCTCTGGTCATTTTGAGCCAGGTCTCTTGTGGTCCACCGAGCCACCGATTGAGCTGCCTTCCAGAAATCCATTGTCCTCCCACCGTCTTCCCTGGTCTGAGGAAGAGGAAGACCCAAAATGGGAAAGGTGAGTAAAATTGGAGATTTGGGAATGATGGAGAATCCACAGTTGGCTTCTCTGAGGTTTGAAGATGCCCTGTATGAACTTTTGTGCAGCAAACATTTACCCAGAGGGTATTTGGATTAAGGAGCTTGGTTTTGGGGCAAACCTTAAGACATTTTTGGAAGAGAGAGGGAGGGAGGGAGGGAGGGAGAGAGAGACTATATAAAATACTTCTGATTTGGATGCAAAATTTTCAATCTGAGCATTAGGTGGAAGCAGAGGAGTCTCTCTCTCATCTACCATCTAGGGCAGTAGTTCCCAAACTTGGCAACTTTAAGACTTGTGGACTTCAGCTCCCAGAATTCTCCAGCCAGAATAGCGTAGCATAGCTGGCTGGAGAATTCTGGGAGTCCACAAGTCTTAAAGTTGCCAACTTTGGGAACCACTGATCTAGAGTAACTGACAATCCTTTCTCCAAGATCTCATGTAAATGATAACTGAGCAGAAGTAACAAGGTTGGAAGGGACCTTGGAGGTCTTCTAGACCAACCCACTGCACAAATAGGAGAGCCGCTGTCGTTTCAGACAAACTGGCTGCCCAATCTCTTCTCAAATGATCTTTCTCACTGCCTGCAACTCAGCCATTGGGCTGGAGAAATCAGATTGTGAAACTGAGACTTCTTCTGCATGATGGTCCTTCCTTGGAATGCAGTCATCTGAAGAACATCCACCAGGAAAGACACCTTAATCAATGTCTCCTCTTAAGGGTTTTTTTAAAAAAATTCACTTGACATTCTTGCAAACTCAGAACAACCCTGAGATTGCTGAAATGTAAAGAAGCATCTAAAAATGAAGACCATGGCATGGTGAGAAGTTCAGAGAGGTTGAGAGCATCGATTGCCAAGGAATTCAGAGATGCTGGTGTCATAATACGCAACAGAGTTTCTTCTCTATTGCTGCAATAGATTAGGCTTCCTGAATTGGGTGAGATCTGCCTATAAGTGGGGCAACCGTTTGGTGATGGTTGTGTATCTCTGGAAGTTTTTTAGGGAGAGGATGGAGAGTCATCTCTAATGATGGGTTAACTAATTGCCGATATTTGCATTAGATGGTCATTGTGGTCCTTTCCGGCTCTATACCTCTAGGCTTCTATTCTGTAGCTCTTAAGGCTAAAACAGCATGAGACAAAAGAGTTGAAGGAGACCTTGAAGGTCTTCTAGTCTAACCTTTCGTTCATGCAGGAGACCCTCTACCATTTCAGTCAAATTATTGTCCAATCTCTTGTTAGAAACCTCTAGTGTTGAAGCACCCACAACTTCTGGAGGCAAGTCCTTCCACTGCTCTGTTGTTTTCACCATTGGGAAATTTCTCCTTAGTTCTAAGTTGGTTTTTCTCCTTGTTTAATTTCCATCCATTGCTATTTTCCCTTCCTTCGGGATGGCGGGTTGGAGAATAAATTAGAGTTGGAAGGGACAATGGAGGTCTTCTGGAAGGGACCTTGGAATCCCCTGCTCAAGCACACCACTTCAGACATGTGACTGTCCAGTGTCTTCTTAAAATACCTCCAGTGTTGAAGTACCCACAAACTTCTGGAGGCAAGTCCTTCCACTGATGAATTGTCCCCACTATCAGGAAATTTCTCCTTAGTTCTAGGTTAGTTCTCTCCTTGATAAGTTTCCATCCATTGCTTCTTCCCTTGCTCTCAGGTACTTTGCAGAATAGGTTGACCCTGTCTCCTTTGGGGTCAACCTATTCTCCAAAGTACTAACTCAACCAGTATTCAGTTAGTAGCCGGTACGTGCCACACTGTGTACCCAGAGCGAAAATGGAGCTGCGCGCGCAACTGTGTCGTCGGCGTGCATGCCCAAGCAAGATTTTGTTTCTGCAAATACACAGGAAACAAAATCCCATGAGATTTTGACTTTTTTCTTTGCTTGTCTGCATGCATGGAAGCAAAAAAAAAATCGTCAACATCTTGCTCGTGCGCAAGTCCTCTTGCAAGATTTTGTTTCCTGCACATGAGCAAAAGCAAAGTCTCACATGGGCGCATGCATGGGCACACTGGCGACATGGGGCGGTGTGCATATTGTACCCCTAGCGGCAGTAAGTAGCAACCCCCACCTAGTGGCAACCTCTCAAGTAGTGGAAGATAGGATATCATGTCACTCCTAGTCCTTTTCTATTAATCTAGACCTACTTAGGCCCCTTAATCGTTCATCGTATAGTTTATCCTCTAGACCAGTGTTTGCCAACCTTGGCCACTGGAAGATATTTGGACTTCAACTCCCAGAATTCCCCAGCCAGCGAATGCTGGCTGGGGAATTCTGGGAGTTGAAGTCCAGATATCTTCAAGTGGCCAAGGTTGGCAAACACTGCTCCAGAAGTGTTAAATTGCTCTTTTTATTTTTGCTAAGTTTGGAGAAAAGGATGAACCGGGTCCAATTTTGTGGAGCAGTGCTTTGGAAATCCCCAAAAGGAGGATGTGGGATTTGAGATGATGCAGAGGAGAAATGAATGCTCATAATTGAAAATGTTTTCCTTCCTGTAAAATCCTCAAGCAGTAATTACACTTGCGAATATTTCAGCTAAAGTATGGGACTCCTGGTAATACTAATTAGAGGAAAAAATGGTATACAAGGGTTATTTTTTAAAAAAAAACCCACAGGGAGAAAAATAATTAAAAGACCTATCAATTGTTATAAAAATAAATGGTATGAATGACTATTTGAAAAAAAATGAAAACAAAAGGGTTTTTAAAGGACTTTTAACTGCATCCCATTATTACTTTATTTTATGTATGGTATGCGTGTGTTGCATGGTTTTTAAATGATGGGTTTTTTGGATGTTTTTTAATACATAGATTTGTTTCCATTGTAACATTGTTATTATTATTGATGTGAGACGCCCTGAGTCTTTGGAGAGGGGCGGCATACAAATCTAATATATTATTATTATTATTATTATTATTATTATTATTATTATTATTACTATGGCAACCAGAAATGCAACTGGGGAACTGATCCATACCATTACCTAGCAATGCAATAATCTAAATCTCAAAGAATCTGGAAAGGAATGGAGTTAGTCGCTTGCTGGTGGATTGCAGTTTTATAGATCAATTACAATCTGGGAAGTTATGTATATAAAAACGGTGAACTCTATCCCCCTCTGTCTCCCCGTAAAACATAAACAATTCATTGAGTTTGTTGAGTTTGTATTTCTTTAATCCACTCGCTTCCCTGTTTGGGTTTTCAGCTGATCTTGTCCGGTTTGCAAAGAAATGTAAAAACAGATATTTCAGCAATCCGCTCTGGTATTGTTTTTGGTTTGTGGTGGCCACATTGATGCAATTGTTGTACCATGAGGGTCAAAGGGACACCTAATCTAATACATTTCCAGATAAATTTTGCAGGATTGTTACAAAAAGGGGTGCACTGGTTATAGAATTCCACACAGGTCTCTAAGCATAGTTCCCTCTAAGCTGAGCAGTGAGCAATCGCTCACTTAAAAATCATCATCAACTCAGAGTTTTCCAAACCTGCCCAGAAGCCGAGAGGGAAAGAGTGAGAGGGAAGGAGAGAGAGAGGAAGAGAGAGAAACAGATAGAAAAAAGACAGGAAGGAAAAGAGAAAGAAAAAGAATGGGAGTAAGGAAGAGAGAAAGAAAATCAAAATGTAGTTTGAAACTAGCTCAACTACTTAAGTGGCATTTTGATATTGATAGAGTTGCCCTATTATGAGCTCACTGTTATAGACACACAGTACAGTATTTTATTTTGAAATTATCTGAGGCAAAACAGGGTGGGTTTTTAATTTGTTTGTTTGTTTGTTTGTTTGTTCGTTCGTTCGTTCATTCATTTATTATTTTTGTGCCGCCCAGTCCCGAAGGGACTGCCGCTCAGACACTATACTTTTCCGCCCACCCCCCCAAAAAAATTAGAGGGAACACTGCTGGTTATAGAATTTCACACAGGTCTCTAAGTAGTGAGTTAGTAAAGGCAGAAGAGAAGTTTTTGGGGGGGGTCTGCCTTGCAAGATGGAGTCCTTTTAATGCACCCATGAAAATAAACTGGTGACATCACCAAAATAAGTCCAACTGACTCTCCTGCTGAAATTATGTTTTAGAAAAATCCAGATATCTATTCAATAGAGATAAGTGGGACCAAGGATGTGGATGATGGATACAACGAAGACGAAAAGGATTTGAAAAAAGATTTGAAAGGCAACAAGAAGAAAGGCAAAACCGAAGACCTTAAGAAAGAGCTGGATTTGGTAAGTGACTCACGGATATCAGCATGGTTGCCGATCAGTTTCCGGTCACAATTCAAAGTGTTGGTTATGACCTATAAAGCCCTTCATGGCATCGGGCCAGAATATCTCCGGGACCGCCTTCTGCCGCATGAATCCCAGCGACCGATTAG